>NW_006799991.1:870067-872742 GCF_000485575.1 Poecilia formosa | reverse complement strand
GAAACGAGGTCATGCTTTCTGGCATTCCCAGCGTGAAAGCATGACCTCGTTTCCTGCTCGGGTTTACATCGGTTTTTACTCGGCTCTTCTTCAAGTCAGTGTCCCTGTCTTCTCGTTGCGTTTACCTGTAAAGACAGACAGGTCAGCTCAAAACCACTGAGCTAAACAAGGACAGACGAAGAGCAGACCGCCTCTGTGCTGAATCAAACGGAGCCAGTCAGACGCCACCCTCTTGGTGAATTGGGTCGATTGTTATTGGTGGCTTGCGGGCCGCGACGTATTGATGGTTTCATTCCTTTTTGCATCGTCAGGATTTCACTCATCTCAGGGCCTTCGCCCTGCAGTGTTGGGAGACCTGTGCCATTAGAAGTAGTATAACTTTTCCTAAAATCATCTCATTAACAAATCTTTCACACTTGCTCCCTAAGTCGTTGCTTTTCCTTATTTGCCACACTTGATGAGATTTTAAAAGAATCTGGATGTGTATTTAGGCACTCTCTCTGGATGGGGTTGCAATTATGGCATAAAATAAAACACTTATATGGTAGAGGATGGGTTTTCCTTTTTTTTTTTTTTGCTTGAAAAATAATCAAAAGTGATTATGATTTAAACAGATCATAGAATTTAGGGCAGCTGAGTGGATTTTCATTTTTAGGCTCTTACTACTGAGCAGCACTACACTGTTAAGTCTGTCCAGAGGAGAAGAGAGGTTCCTGGATCTGGGTTTTAACAACCTAAGCTGATTTGCATCGTGGGTGAAATTAGATTAGTGGCAAATCCACTTTTCTGTTGACTCTATGGCCTGAAGCCCCAACTATTAGGATACGTATAGCAAGCAATGTAGAATTAAGGAAGGGAAATATCAAACAGATCACTGGCGACTGGGGAGATTTTAATGGACTTTATTGACCATTTTTTTATTGATATTGTTTTAGACTGTTAGGTGTCCTTTTATCCACACCTTATCTGTCATTAAACTGTGCTACCCACCCTCCTCTGGTTAGGAGTGATTAGAAATTAGGGCAAAATAGGTGAGTCCAACTGATGAAATCGGAAGCAGAAGAATAAGCGTTTCTCACTATGTAGACACTTGCAACATGATGAAATATGACTTATCTTTTTCTATGCAAGGCATGCACTGGTATTAGTTTGTTGTTAATTAAGTCTTCATACCCCCTGCTGGCTGGCTTGCAGTGTGCAGGAGCATGTACATAAGAGGAAAAACTGCTATTTGATGTTTCTTACAGACAGAAAAAACATCTGCTCACTCAGAAAGTTTCTCTGAGTGAGCAGAGACACTTTAAGACACTTTATCCAGTATGACTGTGATTTTAGTGTTTTTAAATTGTAACTTCTTAAAAGCTCTGCATACCTTGATACTGCTGACCAGCTGAAGTTCACACTATTGTACCCTTTTGCAAGTTTTTAACATAATGATGACATAATAATCATGTCTTTTTCTGGAACCAACTACACATTGCATTTCAGTCCTTCATTTGAATCCAGGTCCACCAGCCAATCAGGTCTTCATGTACACCTTTTTAAAACCTGGCTGCCCGAATTGGCATCAATTCTGAATTTAATAATAAAAATATGGTAACACTTTAGTTGACAGGGTCTGCATAAGACTGACATGTCACTGTCATGAACATGACATAACACCTGTCATGAACAAGGAGTCTTTATGAATGTTTATGACTATTATTACGAAGTGTCAATCGGTAAATAATGACACTTTTAATGCAAAGTTGCTCTAAAAGTTGCTTTGAAAGTCCATTAAAAGTGCCAACTTTGCATTAAAAGTGTCATTATTTACCGAATGACATTTAATGACAAAAGTCAGAGACATTCATAAAGACTCCTTCATGTCTATGTCAGATGTGATGTCATGTTTATGACAGTGTCATGTCAGTCAAATAAAGTGTTACCAAAAATACTCCAGACCTCATGCTAAAAAATGCTATAAATCAGAGTTTAGCTGATTTGCAGCTAATTGAACTAAATAATGGATACACAGTTATTTTAAGTTTTAAGGTTTACCTCTTTTAAATGCTGTAATGTTTTACCGAATGCATCCTGTAGCATCTCAGCCCCAGTTACAGCCTTAAGCCTTTGCATCTGCTATCAGTCGACTCTAATCTGTAGTTCCCAGAACTGCAGATCCTAGTGTGGATTTGTTGGCTTCCAACACTATAGCTTTTTTTTTTTTTATCATTAAAGAGTTGGGATTAATCAAAACACTTAATGATTGGCTGTGCAGATGGTATAGCAATGCTTCCATCTGTCACCCTGAAAACACTCAAGGGTTTTAAACTTCGCTGGAGAGTCTAGCCAAATTATTTGTAGTGGCCTCCAGTTTTCACTCTTACACTGTGGTAGTGTTTCAGGGCAGGAGTTAGATCCAGGGAGAGAGAGAGAGAGAGAGACGGTCTCAGTGCCAAGCCTGTTAAGCACTGGTTTGCTTCCAGGATGAGTACTCTACTGTTGGCATTATCACTGCTCTTATCTTGTGGGTTGCAGGCTGAAGACTTGGCTGGAAATGCACTCTTGCATACACTTAACTGTCGCATACATCCACAAAATCACACAG
This sequence comes from Poecilia formosa, assembly GCF_000485575.1. Lineage (NCBI taxonomy): Eukaryota > Metazoa > Chordata > Actinopteri > Cyprinodontiformes > Poeciliidae > Poecilia > Poecilia formosa. The sequence continues at coordinate 870,152 of NW_006799991.1, read as the reverse complement.
ACCGTTTTGCATGTTCTTTAACTCCTTACAGTCTTTTTTTTTTTTTTTTTTTTAAGGAACATGTAAAATGGTGCAGCTTTTGTTG
>NW_006799991.1:756178-869990 GCF_000485575.1 Poecilia formosa | reverse complement strand
TACTATCCAAATTTTACCCATCTTCATGTCTTCCTTTACAGTTTTTTTTTTTTTTTTTTTGTTAAGGAACATGTAAAATGGTGCAGCTTTTGTTGAGGATTATCCAGCAAGTCCGGCTTCTAATAATCATCCAACAAGCTGATCAGTTGGAAACCCTTTAATCCGGTCACTGTGTGGTGTTACTGCGCTCAAATGTTCAGTGAGATGCTTGTGATTATTCTAACATAGAAAAGGCTGTAATTTTTTTTATATCATTAATTTTAAAAAGTACTGGAGATGTATAAAGAGCCATCCTTGCTTCAAAGTAAGAATTCCCACCTTACCATTTTCTACAGAAAACATTATGCACATTTTTGAGTTTAATAAAAATCTGTTGAAGGTTATGGACTTGCACTTTGCTGCATGAATAGGGATGACCTTATATTTCTTTCTTTTGGGCTCAAATTGACTACCTCAAAGAACCTGAACCACATTTTTTAATGTTTTATAGTGCACGGAAATATAATCTGTTAAAATTGGAATTGGCAAGTCAAGCCTCAAAGAACACCAGAAATCTGTGTAAATTACTAAATAGTGCTTGAAGATAAAGTGAACTTATTAAAATGTGAGCTTGATCAAGGTAGAATAGTGGTATTTTTGCACATTCACAAAGAAATTGTCCAGAAAAGGTCGGGTCGGTGCTCTTATCTGAATTAGCTTGACTCTAGTTTGGTGATTTGAAACTAGAATAGTGCAAGACAAAAGTGAAGTGAAGAATCTTTGCTTGGCAGAATCCACATGCAAGATCAATGTTTTAGACTAGGGGAAAAAAACATGCCACCATTCCCCTCACCCCACCCTTTTTTGTGCTTTAATCTCCTTAACAGAAAAATCTGAAATGATCATAATTTGAATCAGCAGGTTAAGCCTCAAAGAAAAGGCAATTGGAGTCAAAGACTAAAACCTCATCCGTGAATCTTTTCAGCTTTTACTCCAAGTAAGTGTGATTTATTTAATCACCTAAGCAAGATGATGGAAAGTACTCTTTTACTTTACAGCTTGAGGCGTCTTAACTGTGTGATTAATTAAAGGGAAAGAGTTCGCCTTTGGCTCCATTTTTTTTTATGTCGTTACATACAGATTGATGGCTTAGAAAAGCTTCACTGCAGAGTTTGGAGATGCGTAACAAGGTGCGGAGCATTCCTGCTCAGCCCTTGAATTAAATGTATTGTGGTGAACACTCCTCTCTACCTGTGGGGACATGGCACGGTGAACACCCCACGCACTGATGTTTCTCTAGGAAGAGAGGAGGGCTTGTCATGTTGCCAGGATTTTTCAGATTTTCAGGAATGAAAATGATCTGGCATGACACATTAAAGTTGGAGGTTCTATTATGTTTTGGACTGGAAATCTTGGTGCGGTGTTGGAGGTAAGAGGGGGAGGAGGTGGAGGGATGGGGCAGTAACGTAACAGAGGGTATTGGGGAGGGTGGGGTGGCTCAAAACGGGATATTTACAGGAAAATACTAATATGGGAGGACAGCTGGAGAGGGAGGTAAAATATGGTAGTTTCCTGGAAAATCGGGAGACTTCACAGGTATGATTATATTAGGAGAAACTAAGCACGTGTTTGCTGAAAATACATTGTTTGTATTTGAGGGCTGAAAAAAATCCCTCAAAGGGCTCAATTACAAACATCTTTATTAGGATTGTCTTGAGGCAAAGCATCATGTAATTCGCAGGACTGGAAGAAGATGAGGATTTCCATACATTTGAGCTTATCTCAAGTTTGGGCTTGTTGTAAATGATTATTTTAGTAATCGAGTAATCTATAGATTATTCTGACAATCAAATAAAAATTTTGATAAAATTAAATGTTGGTAAATACTGCCATGACAGCAATATTAATATCGGATATCAATATCGGCCCAAACTTTTATATTTGTGCATCCCTAAAAATTACTTTCCTGTAGTTTAGAAAATTAGCTTATAATGATAATAGTTCACTTTTTAATTTAACCTGGACAAAGTTGCTCAAAAATCTGAAATTAGATTCAGTGCATCCATGCATCATGGTAGTTATTTTAAGGATCCCTATTGGTCCCCCGAAAAATGGTAAACACGCAGGCATTGTGCGTTATGCTGCCAGCACTTAGCATTCATTAACAACTCATTGGTGGAAGTAGGAGCGTTACTCATCATAAATAATCTCCCATGAGGAACATGGTGTGCTAAATGGTAACACGTAATTTAACGAAGCTTAGAGGCAGAACAGTTTAATTATTGAGGTGCTTCATTTAAGGAACCGCTATACCCATAATATCCAGTAAATAGGACAGAACATAGCAGTAACTTGGACCATAAGTAAAACTTGTACGTTATGTAGATTAATTATATACAGAGTGATTTTGTCCTTTTAGCTAATGAAAATCCATAATTCATTTCCATAGAGGGTTAGCAATTAAACAAGATAATTTAAAAAAGAAATTTTAGATGCAGAATGTTGGTCCAGTGAAAAGTATGTTCTTGAATATCCCCACTCAGTACTTGGTCGGGTTTGTTTTGCATTAATCACTGCATCAGTGTAGTTTGCCATGGATTTGATCATTCTGTTGCTCTACTCAAGTGATAAGGAAACTTGGGTTGCTTTATTTACAACCTGTAGCTCATTTTGAAATTGACTTAGCTTTCCAATCTTCTCACATTCTGCGGGTGCCCCTGCCACCTGTGCACCTTTTTCTTCCACACTTTTTCCTTCCACTTAACTTCCCACCAATACAGTTAAGAGATGATCTCACATTGCATTCATAGATATATAGCTTATTGCGACAGACCAAAGCGGATGGAGGGCCTCAAGTCATAATGTTTGAACTGGAATGAGGTGTAAAAAAAAAAAAAAAAAAGATTTACAATAATTATCTGCAAAATTGCACAACGCAGATGAAACAGTGGTCATGTATCTTTACACAGATTATCTCAGTCTGAGAGAGTAAACTAGGTTCTGTTTATTACTGCTGATGTGTTCTGATAATTAGGTCATGAGTTGGTGAACAACCTTCAAATTGTTTTGTCAGTGCGGTTCAGTTTGTTTGTAAAATGCTAACACGTCACAGATATTTCAAGATACTTGCTAGACGAATGAATCCAGTTCATGTCTAAAAATACGTAAGGAAATCTGTCCAATGCGGTCACATAAACATATTAACACTGTAACTGCACAGATTCCAGTTCAGTCACTTGTAATATAATGTAGTCAAATTTAGATTATAATGCAAGTTGGTAAAAAAAAACTTTTCTAAGGAAGCCAAATGAATTACGTCAACTTACTGACTTTGTGGTAATTTCTTCTGCTGAGCAAAGCATATTTGACAGTGGAAAGGAACAACTGTGATCAGCAGATCCAGATGTGAGCTGGCAAAGAAATATTTTTAGAAATTTTGCGAAATATTTGTTTTTAAATTACAAATGGAAGAAGTTTTGAACTATCAACTAAACTGTTGGACTCTGAGAGTTTAGTTGTCAGAGTCATTTGAGTTTGGCACCTTATGTGAATTTAACAAAAGCTCTTGTTGCTACAGGCGTCCTCTTATCACCTCCCTGGATCAATTTAAGACCAAGATGGCTGTTGGCTCTAGTCTCCCAGGAAGACTTTGTATTATAAATAAAAAAAATTGTGAATTGACGGTATATGATGCAGAGATATGTTGTGCATTAATGATATTGTACTTTGTTCTGCTTGTGGATTTGAAAACTGGACCTTAAGAAAAAAGTCTGATATCTGCTATTGGATGCTTCACCAAATAATTGAGAAATTGTTGCTGGGACTACTTGATAACCAAAATATTCCATAACTACAGCCTTGTTTATTTTAAACTAACCTTTGTGAGATCTTGGAGGAGTTCATTTTGGTTTAATAAACATATTAAGCTTTACATTATATGTAGAAATACCAGCAGTCTGTGTGTATAAGCTGAGTGGGTGAGGGTTTTTTTCCCTGTAAGTCATCATATGCTAGTCATACACTCTGCTGTCGTATAAAGGAGCACTTAGCTTTGTTTCCAGCACACACAGAAGGGAAGCACTTAAAGCCCATTACTAAGCCATAACAGGCCCAGAGAGGGGCAGCCCGGCGAGAGCCGGCTCCTGTTCTGATCCACTCCTGGAGGTTTGCTCTGCCCCATAGGTCACGGCTGATATGTCTCTCTTCTCTGGCTTTTTTTTTGTGTATTAACTTGTAGACAGTCTACATGACGACCATCCAAAGGGCCTGTGTGGTCATGTGCAGCTATACGTCTTTTTTTCCAGACAGGTTTGCAACATCAATGAGGGAGTTGTGAGTCTGCTCTAAGAAAGTTGGTGAGAAATGTAGAGGACATGTGCATACAGGTTTGGATGTGATGTTCATGCAGATCTCTAAAAAGTATTTTTCCTGTCTGTATTCCTAAGATTTGTCAGTTTCAGAATGTTATGCAAGTTTTCAAATTATAAGCATGAAGTAGGTTTTTTTTTTTGTGAAGTGGCTTAATGGAGACTATTGTCCTTTGTCTGACGCTGTTTAGCAACAACTGACTTCCTCTCAGTTGCTCTTTGTTTATCCGCTTCCCAAAATGCAAATGGTAATCTCATAGGGACTGTGGCAAGGTAATTGAAACCAAATAGTTTTTCTTTTTGTGCTTGTTTATTTTAGTTGCTCCATTTAACATTTGCAGAGGGTTTTGTCTCATTCTGAAGCTATTTTTTGACAATGTGTTAAATCACTTTGTTCATGTTGTCTGCTGGTCAGTTACTGGTAGTTTTTTGTTTCTCTTGGTTATTAAATTCATATAACCAAACCTTTTTAGCTCTACAAAGGTCACATTGCTATCTGCATTTTTTTTTTTTTGAGTTTAGCAAAAATCAAATAACAGATAAACATTAAGGACACATGGTTGTAGATATAAGAATAATACAACACAAGTTTTCAGTTTGTCCATCAGTTTATGTGTCACACAAAGAGGCAAAACCAGAATTAGCAATTTGTACAAAAAGGAAACTAGAAATTTTCATCACCCAGTATAAACCTACGCTAACTTTTTTTTTTTTTTTACTGGCACAGTTTTAGCTGTGGAAATGCAACAAAACACACACAATTTTTTTTAAAAATGAGCAAATTTGCACAAAAAGTAAAAAAAGGAATCTTAAAACTGCTGTTGGATTGTTTCTTGCCACATGTTTTTTGACATAATCAAAACTTTGTTTTCCATGTCTCTAAACTTTTAGAAGTAAAGTACACTTTGTGAAACATCAAGACCTGTAATCAGGACTGAAAATTAACATTTGTTTTCACTACCACTGAAAAGACGCTGAGAAGAAAATCAGTACCAGTCACTCAAACCACAAGATGATTTAGAATATTTTTTTGGTAATATTTGTCTGGGATACATTAGATTACAAGTTTAACTGTTTTGAGGTAAAGTCTTAGTCTGTTGTCTTGTTCCATAAAGGAAACCCAGCAACATAAAGTACTTTAGGGTTCTGTCATGAACCAAATTAAGAATATATATATATATATATATATATATATATATATATCAATTTCAGTTTGTATTGTTGTTAAGGTTTTACAGTTATTTCCACTGATAGGTTCCTGTAATCAAGTGTTACATTTCAACGGTTCAATAAAAAATATAGTTCAGCTCAAATAATTTTTGTTTTTTCAAAGCTCTAAAAATGTTTCTCCAAGTATTTCTGTAATAAAAAAGTATGTTTATAGTTTAATATGAAAATAAAGAAACAATGCAAGAATTTGGCTTAAAATGACTCAGTTCACACATTTCATCAGTCTTGCAAATTACATTTGTATTTTTTATTTGTATTAAAAGCAGCCTACATTTAGTCATCTCAGGGGTTTTTGGAGAACCGTCTCTGTTCCAACAGATAATTATTATGTCATATCATCATGACAGAACTTGAACTAAAACACCAAAAGCTTTATCTTTTATTGTCTAAAAACCCTCTGACTCGCCACAGCACCTCCCTGAGCGTCCTCAGCCTCATGCGTCTCCGTCCCACCTATATTTCTCTTCTACATTGTCTGTATATGAGTAAGTGCTCGGATACGATAAGGCCTGTCCATATAGGCTTATGGAACGTCTTGTGTACGTGGGTCTCATCCGCAACATTGTCTCTGGGTTTTTGTTCAGGCTTCCTGCAGGCGGCCGACCGATTATCTCAGCGCCACAATCACTATGTGGAGAGTTATTTCTGGATGTCTTTGCTGCCATGTTTTCTTCTCGAGCAGCTAAAAATACACCCTTACCTCTCCACTCTGTGCACTTCACATACAATCAGTATTGTTTTTGATTAGGGTGTCTAAGTGATGCCGGTGTTTCAATTCTTTTCCCCATGGCTGCTGCTTGGTGGAGTGACAGTTTTATTGGCACTGGGAGGCACCAACAAACAGCTGCAGGGACGGCCGGGGAAACCGGTGTCGGCGCTGATTTGTGCGAATGCGATGCAGGTATGCGTCTCTGCATGCTATGTGTGCTTTGGGAGCAGGGTCACCTCTGTCGCAGCTGTCCTGCGCGAGCCGGCCTGGCATTCCTCTCGGACTCGCGAGCACCCTCTCTGCTTTGCTCGACACAGTGCTGTGGTTTCTCCACAACACACACACAAACACACACGCCAAAGCACCCGGGCCGACACACGACAAACCTCACGCAGGCCAACTGCGCCCTCAATCAAACGTTTCAGCACGTTGGATACCAGTTAGGAGAAGGTGAATAGCATCTTGCTGCTAGTCTGTTTTAGTATTATTCTAAATTAAAATTAAAATGAAGAAGTCATTTAATGTGGCTAAGTAATCTGCGGCAGAGCTTTTGGCTAAACCTTTTTTTCTTTCTGTGATGACTGGAATTTATATTCTTCAGATTGGGGCCTTTGACAGCTATGACTGGCACAATATCAGTATATCATTAAAACATTCCTGAGAAGAGTGATGCGATATGTAGTGTGTAACGGGAGCAGCTCAGACAGTTGGCTTGGCGTGGCTGCAGCAGTTGCAGGCGTGTGCAACACACACACACACACACACACACAGAAACACACTGAGAGAACAAAGCGTGGGTCAGTAGTACCTCTCCCCCCCAGAGGACCAGCACCAGCCATCTGCCGTTGGACGCAGCCCCACTTCAGCCCTTATACACTCTTACATGTGCACACGATAACCACACTGAGCTCAGTTTTCCCAAGTCTGCACCCCCCGCCCCAACCTCTGTGCACACATGCTCCCCTCAACCACACTTGGTTCAGCACCCTCCCTCTGCCACTTTCTACCTCTCTGAGCGCATTAGACTTCAGATGCCACAAGTCATGGTTGTGCTCTCCACGTGGACCTTAGAAGTCTCACTGCTCCCGTGGCACATTAAAGCTGGAGAGGAGGCCGATAATCACCGCTGTAGTGTCGGATGTTTAGACATCCTGATTCAAGGACGTCTGGAAATAATTTCTTTCACACAGGGTGCCGTTGAGCTTCACCGTGAACAAGATGATCTAGAGGAGTGGCTCCCGCCTGTAACTTTGTAAGAAGGCTGTTAAAACCCACCTTTTTTTTTTTATTTTTATTTTTTTACATGGATTAGTAGCTGATCGCAACGAAACAGAGGATGTACTGGGAATTGTGGCTGAGCCAGGTCACGGCCACTGCAGCGATGCAGTGTATGCTCCTTCAGAACAAAGGTGGGCAAATGCTGTGTAGATGTGGTGACACCGATGAGACATTGACAAGAAGAAACTTAATTTAATACGTGTTGATCTGCCAAAGCAGGGAGATCATGTTGTCTTTATGGTACAGGGCATGGCCAGTTTGACATCCTCACTCTTAAGAGAACATGTAACAGGCAGCCTTTCAGCCAGCTGAGTAACAGGGAGCAGCAACAGGTAGGGGAGGAACAACGCTATGGTAAAGCTGTACGATCTCTTTTAAAATGACCATAAGGATGGTATGTGGGAATCCTTTAGCTGTTCTGAAACCATAACTTTTCTAAATTTTGGTTGCTTTGGTAACCATTTCATATCTATACATGGTAAACTCTCTTAATTTCAGCTCTATGCTGCTACATACACGCAAGTTTAACTTCTCTCCTTTCCCTTTAGCTTCATAGAAGGTTTTTTGTGGAAAAGTATGAATGTGAGTATTCAGTATCATCTGTTATCTGTACTAGACACATGTTGGCAAAATTACACAAAAAAATTCAGAATACGTTCAAACGTATTCTGAATTTAGGTTTAGGTTGTTTAGCCTAAACCATGTCTGTCTTCTGCTTCAGAGTTCAATTATTCTGTCCAAAAACAATATAGAAATGAGCCATCATTCATCAATAGTTTTATATGTGAAGGTGTTAGAAAAGCAAAGTTTTCGCAGTGTTTATAGAGTAGATCACAACTTTGAAAATGTTAGCATGAGTAAAAATTGTGGAAAAGGGAAACTTCAGAAAAAAATATTTTTAAAATAAAATATTGTACTATATTTACAGAATTTGTTTTGTTCACTGTATTAACTTCTCATCTATTTATTTATGGTGCTTTTTTTAAATAAACAGCTGAGCTGACTTGGTGCTGAACATGTCAACAAAAGAAAACATGCAGTTATTGTATTTTAAAAATGGCAAAGCCCTGATCACAGCCTGTTTTGGATGATAATGCATGTTTCAGTTTCCCACTGGTTGGGCAATATTAACTACAGATTGTTATTTCTTATTGAGCTTTTGCCGTACTATGTTTATCTGCCTGTTTCAAAATAAACTTGGTTTTGTGAGCTCTCCATTGACGTAAAGGCAGATCAGCTGATCAGTGTTGATCAGCTTGAAAACAAATGGTAGCAAGATTGTCAGGTTTGAAGATTACGGAATAGAGTTTGACTAATCGTCCAGCAGGAATCTGTAATGGATCAGCTGGTTTCAGGGTTGAACCTCGTTTTGTTATTGGTATGATTGTTGTTGGGCTGGGACTTTGAAAGTGATTAAAACTTGTTCAGCAAGGTTGTGAGAGTTTCAGCGGTATTCCATGTATCTTTTAGTTATTTGGTAAAAAAAACAAAAACACTTTTTGACAAATGAGGTCATGTTCTGTTTGAAGGGGTTATGTGGATGTGTTTTGAGACATCTATTTTTGAGAAAATTAAACCAGTATTTCTTTAAACACCACTGTATCTTTTGCCTCAAGTCATTTGCTCATTTAGCGATTGTTCGCTTTCCTCAAATGAAGTCCTCTTCTAGTCATTGAGCAGCTGTTCAGACACGCAGGAGCTCCAGCAGCTGCTGTACCAGCTAATCTTCGTGTGTGTGTGCGTGTGCGTGTGTGTGTGTGTGTGTGTGTGTGTGTGTGTTTTGGCACCCATTTAGCGTTGTTGCTCCTCCCTTTTCTTTCTTCCTCTCTTATATACACACAGATGGAAAACAGTCCTACCTCAGATCTCACCTGGCTCAGGCCAGAAGCAGCAGTCTTTTCGTGTGTAGTCGGTGATAACAGAGCTCTTTGTAGAGCACATTGGGTAAAGTGATGCTTTTGAGGTGCCTTCAGGCAAACAGCAGCTTTGAAGATGAATGGGCAGCTCTCAGCGGCCTGCAGCTTCGCACAGGGCTCAGTCAGGGGACTGATGGAGCAGGACAGAAAGGTAGACAATCAGAAGGAGAGTGTTTTCATTTATAAGGTCATCAGACTTAATACCACAGCTCTGGATTAGAGAAACTTACTGTGATAAGTTTCTCTGACTTTTTTCTACATTTTCAGCACCAGATGCTTATTTATTTTATTTTCTGAGCCATTGATTTGTGCCACTTGCTAACCCTTAATTTTTCCTTTCTCCCAGAAGTTCTGACCGAGGCAGTGCGATGGAGCTCTAAGGAAAACCTGCTGGGGGCGACTGAGAGCGACCCCAACCTCTTCGTTGCACTTTATGACTTTGTTGCAAGTGGGGACAACACACTCAGCATCACCAAAGGTAAAATAATCTGTAACATAAACTGAAGATGTGTGTTTATATTGTGGCTAGGGGTGCACCTACCAATATTTAAGAAGCCTGACCTGCCAATACCATTTTTTATTTTATTTTATTTTTTTTGGCCGAAATGTTGCTAAATATAGCGAGAAACAGCGCTACAGTGAGGTGACTGTTAACTGCAGACATGACCTGGTGAGTGGGTCTGTCAGTCAAATCTTCCTTAGGCAGAGCAGAAGAAGACAGTGGCTGATTTTTAGACCTTTGCAGAGGTAGATAAGATGGTTGCATTTGATCGGTTTCACATGCAAGTATCAGCCAATCTCCCAAAATTAAGGAAATCTGAGCCTATTTATCAGTGCACCCACAATAGTTGTATTAAACTGGATCTAAATTTACAAACTGAATTTAATGTAATGGATGGAAACTCAATACTCTCACCTTACTACATTCTTTAAGTCTGTCATCCCATAGGTTTGGTACTTAGCAACATCATTGACATGTTTTTTAGGTTCAGGTATTTGTTTTCCATGACTACGTTTGTTCAGCACCCCACCCTTGAAAGAAACACATCCTGTATGAATTTTGTTACAACAGATCAGAGAGAAGCGTCATCACTGTAGTCATCCAGGTAGATCCACTGTTTGCCATTGAGACATAATTATGTCAGATCAAGCTTAACTTAATCCAGGGGAATGTTCTGTATCAGCCACACCTACACCTCATTATATAAGCAGATAATGTAAAGCTCAATTTATTTACTCCTCCATTGAGCTTTTTTTGTTTTTGTTTTATCATTTCCTAAAGTTGAAAAAAACAACAACTTTTTTTTGAAGAGGTAATCATATATTCTCTATTATACATCCTTAAGGTTTTACACAGCAGGAGTTCATTTGTCGATCATATCATCGAGGACCTTTACAGTCTTTTATGTGTCTATGCACATGTACTGTACGGTTAAGTTTACGATAATTTTCTTCCCCTTTTTGTTCATTTTAAACCAATAAAGGGTTGAAAATCCATTGAGATTAAAAACCTTTTCGAATGAAGCCCTGGCCAAGAAGCAGCAACAAAAAGTTAACAAAAAGTTACACAGTTAACTTTTTGTTAACTGTGTAACAAAAAGTTACACAGTTAAAATAAAATGACAGACTATGAAAAACAGGTAAAGGTCGTTGAGCAGTAAATGAAGTAAATTCAGTAAGAGTGAGATGACTTAACAGGTCATGTTTTACAGCACATTTAATGGCATAAAAGTCAGTTTATTTCTCTCAATTTTCCTCTATTATGGTTGTTTTGTGTATTTTCCTTAAATACATTTACATGAAAATACTCTCCCAAAATCTGAGATGTATGAAGTGATTAACTAGAAATCAGACCTTGACATTTTTTCCTCAGTCGGCTCCGATTAGTTATTTGTGAAAAGTTATTTTTTTTTACCTTAGAAATTCTTATCCATTAATTGGATCAAATACATAAATATCTACATTTTTATTCAATTGAACACCTTAACCCACTATATTTACTTCATTGCCTTTTTTTGTTAAATGAAAATCTAATACCAATTAGTTGTATATGTAGGCCTGTTATAAAATTGTCCCAGTAATTGTTGAAATAAACATAAATGTTGTTTTGAGACCATTTTCAAATAATATTAATAATGACATAGTAATGCTAGCTCTTGCTCTATCAAAGACCTATCAAAATCTGATTTTGTAAAGAGCGCTCAACACTGGAACTGGAAGATATCTTAAATATCCAAAATTAACCATAAAAGCAATAATTAAAATGGAAATTAAAAAAAGACACAACTGAATCCATAAATAAAATGGATTATGAAGTCTCTGCAAACATCGTCCTTCAAAAATATTAAATCATCAGAATGGAAATTGAGCTTGTTTATCATACAAATAATTGCTTATTGCAACAGGCAACAGAACCCACAGCACATCTTCTTTTTCATAGTATTTTCTTTAACTAATCAACAGAATAATTCAACATTTGAATTGTCTGGTTTGACCTCATAGTAAAGAGTTGCACACTCTACTCGGCATCAGTATCAGAGATGCTCTCTTACTGATGCAGATTCAGTCAGATTCAAACACAGGCAGGCTCACGATACTAACAGATCTAAAGTCTTAAACGTGGCAGTCTGTTAATTCATCAGTTTTAGGACTTCCTGTGCCAGTTGCCCGGGATGGAAATGATGTTTAGACCCTGACTCATGGAGTGAATCTGAGATTTCTTCCCACATGCCAGCACATGTGTCCTCCCAGACTTGGCTGCATGTGGAAACTGGCTGCCTCTAATGGCTGCATTAACATTAAATCAGTTCAACTGTAATACTAACAGGTGAATGAGCAGCGGAGGAGATCATGTGTCATCTTTTCCTCTATCCATCTAGCATCCCTCCATCCTTTCATCTGTCCACCGGTTTGTCCATCTATTCTGTCAGCCTTCCATGAATCCATCTATCATCTGGTCCATGTATCCATCCTCAACATTTGCTTCTCAAAATTTGAGTACTGGAAAAAAAAAGGAAAAAAAAAAAATCTTGTAAGCCGCAGATACCCATTGTGCGTTTTTTCTCAGAATTTATTTGCTTTATTAGAATATGTTGCTCTGAAAGCTGACCTGTTAGGCAAAATTAGATTTTTTTGTACAATTTCCATTTGGGTTTCTACTTCTTCTAAAAACAACCTACTAAAAAAATGCCCATTTGTCTTATGGCAATAAGTTAATATATTTTGGTGTCTGGAAAACGGGCAGTTTCAAAAACCTCCCGATTGCTAAGTTACAATCAATGTCGTTACCCAGCAACCCCAGTTGAGTTCCTGCTGGTTTTACCTCTGTATATGCTATACAATGACTGCTGGAAAAGACAAATGTTGTGCTGTTGACTTACTATTCAGAAACCACTTGCTACATTGTTGTTGGTTGTGCAGGAGGCTCTACTTTTGCTTTTCAAACATGTATGGTTGTATAATTGCGGCTCTGTTTGAGGCCATTTTCACATGAGAGTGTAAAGGTTGAGTTAAGAGGCGCGACCAAAAGCCTCTTATTTAGATTTAAAGTCACAGGAGCTCTAAATAGGCAGAACTGATCACACTAAAATCAACTTATCCAAGGATGATTTTGTGCCAAAAATGTAATGAACATGGTTTGTATAGACCTATCCTAACCTGTTTAAAGAAGCGTAATATGTCAGCTTTCTCTTAATCTCTTAAAATACTAGCAACTGCTGCTTTTTTTTATTAAAGGAAATACAAAAGTCATTACCGCAGAACACTGCTAAAAGTCCAATTAAGCAGAATGTGATAAATTACAGACCTTCTAATTGAATGAGGACAGTGAGTCAGGGTAGCCAGAACAGTTTCTAAATGTCCTTTCTGTTTTCATTTGTATGATAGTCATTGTAGGTTTAATTGGATTTTAAAATGAATCATTTGATTTCTCATGTAGGATCCACGCAAACTCCATTCATCTCATGTCGACCTATGTCTCTTAATATGTTTTCATTTTAACCTGCATCCAGCAGGCATGTCCCAACCTCTGTTCTGTTCAGTGTTTTGGCTAACCGATGCCTCCTTTCAGCACATTGGCGTCTCCACTCCCTCATGTGCCCTGCGCTGACGTCAGACAAAGACAACAAACAAAGTCGCTACATGTCTGGGTTTGCCTAGCCCTGTATGACTGATGTTCGGTTCTGTCACCTCCATTGTTGCAGCAGTGTTTGATCTAGTTTTACAGGCAGGTGTGTCATCTCCATGACACCTTTTCTGTTAGACTGGTACTTAAAATGTTCTCGCAATCTGGACTGGAACTGCCTCCAAGGACCAAAAACTGGCAGAAATAATCAATGTCCAAATTGCTTCTGAGACTAATTCAAATCCTGACTTGTTCTCTGGTAGAGGTTGTTCTTGTGATGCACCCTGTAATCAAAGCTACTGTCGCTAATTTCATCTCATTTGTTTTGTCTCCAGGTGAGAAGCTGCGTGTGCTGGGCTACAACCAGTCTGGAGAGTGGAGTGAGGTGCGGTCGAAGAACGGCCAGGGTTGGGTGCCCTCCAACTACATCACGCCCGTCAACAGCCTGGAGAAGCACAGCTGGTACCACGGGCCGGTCTCCCGCAGCGCTGCAGAGTACCTGCTTTCCTCCCTCATCAACGGCAGTTTTCTGGTCCGGGAAAGTGAAAGCAGCCCCGGCCAGCTGTCCATCTCTCTGCGATACGAGGGGAGAGTGTACCACTACCGGATCAACACGGCCACTGATGGAAAGGTAGAGCCATGACTGTTTTGATTGAATATTCTTGTTTTTACGTCTCAAAATAGTGTACGTCTAAAATTCTGACCTTCGCTGCTTTCCGCCCTTCCCCTCAGGTGTACGTCACGTCCGAGAGCCGTTTCGCCACCCTGGCTGAGCTGGTCCACCACCACTCCACCGTACCTGACGGCCTGGTCACCACGCTGCACTACCCTGCACCCAAATGCAACAAGCCCACTGTGTATGGCGTTTCTCCCATTCACGATAAATGGGAGATGGAGCGCACAGACATCACCATGAAGCACAAGCTGGGAGGAGGCCAGTACGGGGAGGTTTATGTTGGAGTTTGGAAGAAGTACAGCCTCACTGTGGCTGTCAAAACGCTCAAGGTTGGAACCGAGTATTCATTCATATGTGAAAACTATTTGCAGTGACTGAAGTAGCAGAGATGGATGGAGCATCATAAGAACAGCTGTAGATCGCCACCTGCAGGTGGTTGTAGGTATTGCAGGTTTCCTAATCTTTTCCTTTTTCTTCCTGCGCAGGAGGACACTATGGAAGTGGAGGAGTTTCTGAAAGAGGCGGCGGTTATGAAAGAGGTTAAACACCCAAACCTCGTTCAGCTACTGGGTAATTATTAAGCAGCTTGTTCGCTTCAATGTTTTTCATGCTGGCAGAAATGCCACATTTTTTTTTTTTTCAATGAAAGATTGTTATTCGCTCATTTTTTCCCCACACAGGAGTGTGCACATTGGAGCCTCCTTTCTACATTGTGACAGAGTACATGCCACATGGCAACCTCCTGGATTACTTGAGAGATTGTGAAAAGTCTGAGGTGAATGCTGTGGTGCTGCTCTACATGGCCACACAAATCTCCTCTGCTATGGAATATCTGGAGAAGAAGAATTTCATCCACAGGTATGCGTGTGGTTTGGTGCGTCTGCAGATATAAAGACGGATGGATGGTTTTCCTGCCATTTCCTCAAATTCTACTCCTAAACTCTTTCCTCAGGGACCTGGCGGCAAGAAATTGCCTGGTGGGTGAAAATCACGTTGTTAAAGTTGCAGACTTTGGTCTGAGCCGCTTGATGACCGGCGACACTTACACTGCCCACGCCGGAGCCAAGTTCCCCATCAAATGGACGGCACCGGAGAGCCTTGCATACAACACCTTCTCCATCAAATCTGACGTCTGGGGTGAGCAACCTCCCCCCCCCTGTGCATTTATCCATATTTAGAGGATTTCAAAATTGTTGTTCACTTAGTTTGTTTCATTTATGTAGCTCTACAAATGCCAGGTCAAGTTTATTTCCAGTCATACAAATCCAGTTTAGTTTAAATCAGTCCATTTCAGTTCAATCAAAGACTCGGATCAACTTCCATATTGTCCAACCCAACTGTAATTGTAATACAGTGCAATAAAACAAAAAAAAATTAATAAATCTAAAGATGTGCTGGATTATCACTGACCTGTCTCTCTCTCTCTCTCTCTGCAGCATTTGGTGTGCTACTGTGGGAAATTGCCACCTACGGCATGTCTCCATACCCAGGCATAGACTTGTCTCAAGTGTATGATCTCCTTGAGAAAGGCTATCGCATGGAGCAACCAGAAGGATGTCCGCCCAAAGTTTATGAACTAATGAGAGCATGTAAGTACCATCTGTCTTACATATGACCTATGACCTAAGTAGCAGAGATGGATGCTACTTAGCAGAGATGGATGCTACTGAGCATCATAAGAACAGCTGTTCTTATGATGCGCAGGCGAACCTGCAGAACCGCAATGTGGTGTGGGTTAAAATGGTTAAAATGGTTGTGCAACACATTTGTAGTGTTGCACAAGTTTGAAAACGAGGCACAGTAGCAACTGCATTCATTGACGTTGCTATCCAATGCAACATCTGCAAAGCTGAAACAATAACGTAAAAACTTGCAAAAAAAAACAAAAAAACAACAACTTTGAACTCAAAACTGTTGGTAGAAATGTGGATTTACAGAAAATACTGAGGTTAGCAAATACAATCGTTATAGTGAAACAGTATTTTTGACTGCTGTCTTTTCTGTATCTAATTTTCTTCTGTTTATATTGGAGATTTTTTGTATTAAAACCATTTGTTGTATCTTTTCTGACAGGCTGGCAGTGGAGTCCTTTAGATCGACCTTCATTTGCAGAGATACACCAGGCCTTTGAGACAATGTTCCATGACTCCAGCATTTCAGAAGGTAATAATCACTTTTTCTCAGTTGCTTATCAATTCTTAAGCTTAAACTTGGTTAGCTGAAGCCTGAAAATCATCACAATGATTTGTGTAGATACAAAAATTTGATTCTATTAGCGCTTACAGACTATCTTTTAGAGAAATCTGCTGATTGTATCTGTAGCAAAAAATTGGCATAAATGTAATCTTTTTTCTTTTTTTTTCCCCCTCTGCAGAGGTTGCAGAGGAGTTGTGTAAGACGGCGCACTCTGTGAGTCACGACATGCCCCTGTTGCCTTCCAAATCCCGCACACTCCACAAGCACACAGAGAACAAGGAAAACATCGAGGGTGGGCTGGACGGCCACTCTGACCACAGCACCCACAGCCACTCAGGTACAACCAGGCATGCCCGCGCTCTCACCACACCACATTACGGTTCTGCAGGCTCTCCTGACAACAACGCTGCCGACACGCAGAAGCAGCTGCAGCGCCGCCAAGCACGCCGGCTCAAAAGACAGGCTGTGATTTTTCTCACCAGCTCGTCGCTTCACCCAGAGTCTGTCAAAGCTTCAAAACGCCTTGATGACCAACACTTCCAGTGAAATAAAAATGTTGTTCAAACACACTGTTTTATGGTGCCCAGTCAAACAAAACTACAAATCACATCCTAAGCTGTAAAAATGTAACATATTTGATAAAAAAAAAAAGAAATTGGCAAAGATCTGCAATAAAAGAATTGGAAAAGTGCTGAATTGTGTTTTATCCTTGGGATAATGGAGAGGAAAATGCTTGATAGAAGCTTCTTGATCTCATTACCCTTTTAGAGCATCTTAAATCAAAGCTCCCAATAAACCTGAGGCAGTTTCTGTCTTACCAGCCTCCTGAGATTTTTAAGTTTACTTTTTCAGTCTTTTTGGCTGATATGTCTCTGCTGTACCTTAAAGGACTCTCATCTAAATCCTTGTTTAACTAAATGTAAAAATCTGCATGGCTTTCTTAAAGTCCTCTACAATCTTTTCTGTGTATATTAAGCAGTTGAGCAGCTTTTTTCTTAGCAATGATTTGCACACATGTATATGTTCTGTTAATCTAACTTGACATTTATTTGTATTTGTTGCATTATTTTATTCCTGTTCCAAACCAATGCTTTGTGACTGTAACAAATGTGTTCCAGATAGCACATCTAATATTTAATGTAGATAACTCATTGCTTATTTATTGTATTTAAATAACATTTTGACATTTGCATGTTTTTTTTTTCTGTCGGCTCATTTGTGTGTTAATAACAGCTCTTTAATTTTCTTCCCTTTTATGCATTTGAGTTTGTTTTTAATGATTGTTTTTATAAAATTAAGTCAAGCACAAAACATGGCAAAAACAAATGCCATGTTTACTCAGCCCCAAAATCCTAACACCCATGAATCAACCAAATAGCAAATGATGATATGAGGAGAATAAGCACAGTAATAAGGATGCATTTGCAAGTTTTATCTTTCAATAAATGTCAAAAAGAGCTACAGAGTTGTACAAAATGTTGATGCAGTCCCTTGGAGAGAATCTGTCCACTAACATTTGAAATCCAGCATGTCTTTGTGATCCACTTTAAAAATCAGTCCCATTGAAACGGTCTGTCTTCTTGTTAGCAGGGTTGAAAAGGGACAGTTAGGTAGTGATAAAGCTAAACAGTAACTCTATATATAAACACACTTGACCTAATATTTCATATGTTGTGTAAACAGTTTGTCAGTCCTCTAGCACATATTGGCAAATATTTTTCTTATGCTTGTTTGGGAAGATCAAAATATAAAATGTACCCTGGTCCAAAGATGAACTGTAAATCTGTCTAAAAATGTAGTTGGATTTCTGGCCAAGTGTATATATGTGTGTATATATATATATATATATATAAGCAAAAATATGTTAAATGCATGTTTGACTGGTTTAAATTTAATATAGTGTGAATTTTTTCATTCAATATAAGAATATATAAATATAAACAGTGTTTTTCATTTTGATTTATGTGCCAATATATTGTTTTTTTTTTTGTTCTTGTTCGATTTGCTTGCTTAAAAACTATTAATATCAAAGATATCAAAACTACACAATGTTACAAGCTCATATACTATACATTTGACATGCATATTTGGAAGCAAAGCTTCTACTTTGTGTGATTTCAGCTGCTTCTCTGCTGAAATGTTGGGAAAGCCTCTTCTTTAGAAATTGGGAGTTAATGGCTCAGATGAGGGGCAAGGAGTGAAATGGGAATGTTTTGTTTTTGACCACCGTAGTCAAGGTAGTGTTTTAAACTCACAGCTTTTGTATTTAGCTGAGATTTTCCCATTAAATTTGAATTTTTTTTTTCTTGTATCATAAAGTCAAATACACTAATTGTTATCAATGAGTTTGCATTTATAAGTCGCTACCCCTCATTGAATGTTGACAGCCTTTTAGCGGAAACATGCTGCAGCTCCCAGTTTGGATAATAATGATTAGCATTATAATCATTAATGGATCATGTCCGTAAATCCCCTTGCCCCCAAAATGATTTATATTTTTACTTTTGCAGTTTGAACTATTTTTCCACTGTTGAATGGATGGAAAAAAATTGTTATTGCTCAGTTTATTTAAAAATATATAATTGAATTCAGCTATTTAGGGCTCTTGTAGGGATGGGTCAGATTGTGGGAACGTTTTCAATCCTTTTCTGCAATATTTGGCTACAAATCTATCACTGTGTTCAGTTAGGCCTTCACAAAGACAAATACTTCTCTAAAAGGGTTACTTCACAACAATTGTATTCTGTGAAGCATTACAACACAATACTTGCATTTATTCTTGTTTCGAAACAGATGCTGCATTTGTTGACATCATGTAATCAAAAGTGGTAAATATGATCCAACCACTGAAGTGAGAATCTCAGTTTATGGGGTTTGGAGCCATTGTTAATATCCGCTTTTTCTCCATTATTATGAAAACGTCTCTTATTACTGCCTATCCCTGCTGATTTAGTAGCATCACTTTATGCAGCAGTTGTATGGAATAACCCAGAATTTTAGAGCATTATTTGTTGCTGCTGGGCTATGACTATCATTGTAAACCACTGATTATCTTACAAATGCTTTTGATTGTCGCATTTAATCACTTGACATGAACCACAAACTATACTTAAAAATTTAGGTCAGTACTTCCCATCACTCGTTAATGTTTGTGACTGGTTCGCCAAAATAGTGGCTTATGTAACGTAGGATGATTCATAGTATTTGTATTAATATAACATAATTATTTTGGAATCTGCTTTAACCACATAGTTGACAACGTTTCTGTAAATATAACGGCCGCATCTTGCAATTTCCTTTTACGTTATGTCTGACTCATTTCCTGGCTAAGGCAATTGTTCACCACTCTGTGCTTGCATATAGGTCAGCGAATACCGCTGACCTCTGGAAATGTTGGAACAGAATAACTCATCCATCAGATCTCAGGATTTAATTTGAGGATGTTTAATTTATTATGTGTTCTGTGAACAACCTGTAAATCATTGAATTGGTGTACATCCAAGCTGGCGTTGATTCATAATTTCCATTCACTCTTCTGCCATGCTTTTTATTTGCTCACGACTCCCAGGGGAGGACAGAAAAGCTTTTCCCTAAGCTAATATGAGTGGCATTAATGTATGGACATCGACTAAAATAACTTCCCTTCTCTTCCTTTTTCGATCAGACATGTATGACCTCCTGAGATTGTAATTTATTTGTTTCCCCTTCCTCCTCAGGTTGGACTTCTTTGTTCGGAGGGGACGGCCGATCAAGCAGCTCCCCAGCTCTCCCAAGAAAGCAGCAACCTCGAGATAAATCTCCCAGCAGCCTCTTGGAGGATGCGCAGGACATCGGCACATTCACCCGAGACCGCAAAACTGGCTTCTTTAGCTCCTTCATTAAAAAGAAGTCTACCTCCTCTTCCTCCTCATCCTCTTCGCCGTCTTCCCAGGTGCAACAGAACCTTCCCACGCCTCCCAAGAGGAGCAGTTCCTTCCGGGAGATGGAGACGCAGCCTCACAAGAAATACGAACCCACGGCTGACTTCAGCGCACCTCCACCCTTGCCCCAGTCGGACAGTTTAGGGGGCTTCTCTCCCTCTCACTCCCACGCGGAGACCACCCAGTCCCAGTCTCGCTGCTGTGGGGCCGCTTTCGGACAGAAACCGTCCGCCGGGGGCCTCGGTTCTCAGCTGACGAGCGGCAGCAGCTGGAGTGGACTGGCTGGCTTCTTCACCCCCAGACTCATCAAAAAGACCCTTGGGCTTCGTACTGGAAAAACAGCCTCTTCAGATGAGAGTGGTATAGTCGGAGGACCGAAACCTTTCCCTAGGTCCAATTCTACCTCCTCGATGTCATCTGGGCTGCCGGACCTGGAGCGCATGGCTCTGACTTTACCGAGGAACCGCAGCGCAAAGCCGCCTCTGGAGAGAACTGCCTCCACAACCTCTCAGCCGGAGAACGGGGCCGCTCGTCCCTCCGAAAATTTGTTGAGGAGGATGGATGAGGGAACCGCGCAAATCAGGGATAGGCCAAAAGCCAAGCTACTACCCCGGGGTACTGCTGTAGGGGTGAGGGCGCCTGGGGTCGGGGGGGAGGTCGGGGAATCAGAAAGTCTGTCTCGGGTGAGAGACGGCAGAGAGGAAGGTGGAGGGCTGGACAGGCAGCAGAGTTGGTCGTCTCCTTCCAAGAACTCCAGCTCAACTCATAACCACAAAGTCCCGGTCCTCATCTCCCCGACGCTGAAGCACAGCCCAGCCGATGTGCACCTGGTTGGGCTGGACTCTCAGGGGAATCGCTTTAAGCTGCTGTCTGAGCACCAAGGAGAGCGGGACAGGCCACGGCTGGTCAAACCCCGCTGCGCTCCTCCTCCTCCTCCGACCCTACGCGGTCTGCAGCAGTCCTACAGCTGTGACAGCGAGGACCAGGTCAGTGGAGCCCCTGTGGAAGTGAACGGAGACGCAGTAAAAGGTCAGAGGTCAGGGCGAATGTCAGGAGGAGCAACGACAGGTAGACCATCAGTGCCACCACCACAAGTGCCTCCTGCTTCTTCATCCTCCTCCTCCTGTCCTGCGAGCACCAACACGACTCCCACCAAAATGGCCAACGGAGCTGCTACCACCGCCTCCTCTTCACAAACAACACCATCTGCTGGCTCCAAAATGGCACTGCGGCGGACCAGGCAGCAGGTGGAGAGGGTGCCCCTGGAGAGGGTTAGCCGCGAAGCCCTGCTGGAGTGCGCCGAGAGCCTCAGCAGCGTGCTCAGCAGCGTGCTCAGCGCCAGCTCCGACAGCCCCTCCAGCAGCCAGGTTCTGGACGCCGGCCACCAGCTGCTGGACTGCTGCTCAGGTTACGTGGACTGCATCCCTCAAACGAGGAACAAATTTGCCTTCCGAGAGGCAGTGGGCAAGCTGGAGCTGAGCCTGCAGGAACTGAGGGCCTCTTCTTCTGGAGGCGGGGGCCTGAGCAGTGTGGGGTCCAACACCGTGCTGGACAACCTGCACAACTGTATCAAAGAGATTAGTGATGTAGTACAGAGGTAGCCACTGTGATCACACAAACCAACACATCTACTACCAGGCAAATCACTTACAGTATATTCCGATTTTTTTTTATTTTTTTTTTTTATGTTTCTGGTTCAGCTATTTGGGGCACAGATTGAGATAAATCTCTACAGTACCTCACAGAATTCACTACAAAACATGTTTTTATTGTTTACAGAAGCCTGTTTCCTAAAATGCCAGTGTGGTCACTAAGTTGTTGCTCTTAGCTGTACATATTTTGAGAAATGTTTCACTAAACTAAACTAAATGTGGTTCAAGTCACACTTTGCAATGTTTTGCTACAAGTTCTTCTTTGGCCACAGAAAGCCTCTTTGTTACCTGAATGAGTGTATGAGCTGTGTGTGTCGTCAGCCAACCGGGTGGGGAAGAACTCACCCTGCTCATCTGTTGCATACTTAGAACAGACAGGGATGGTTGAGGGCAGTCTTAAACTCATTGTTTCAGAAGTATGTGGACCATCAGCTGGATGGATGTATTGTTTCACAGTGAGGAATTGTGTGACCGTAAGCCATTTTTCTAAAGCCATTGGGAATGTAAGGATGTGGAACCAGCATCAGGATTCAGTAGCATCCACAACTTGGGGTGTCAAATTTAGTGTTTTCTGTATCAGTTTTCGGCTCTATTTACATTTCACTCAGTAGCCAGGATTTTGGGGGATTTTTTCCCCCAACATGTCATAACTTTTCAGGACGACTGAAGGGGACACTTACTTTATGCTCAAATTTAATCAGGTCAAAATAAAGACCAAAAATGTCCTGATACACATACAGATCCCAGTGATTTAAGATTACGCATTTCCCCAGACATAATCCCAGCTTGATTCTTCTGCTTCTATGAGTGATATCTTTGAAAGAACAGTACATTTCATCAGTAGTAATTGATTTACTTACTAATGACAGACAAGATGCTGAAGTATCTGATCCGTTTTGTGTCTTGGACGCTGCTCCACCTAAAAGTTAAGATAATGAAATATTTTTGACAAAACAACTTGAAACACTCATAGCTTTATCTTTTGTTCATAAAGATATATCTGGCCGGATACATACAGGTACAGTTTCTTTTAAAAAAGACTTGCTATTTTCATTTGGAGCAGTTTGCTAAAATAATAGCGTAATTTTAGCTTGTTTCCTCTGTTTTCATATGACTCCTTAACTGGGCTGGTAACTTATTCCAGTATACAGAGGAAGTATTTTTCTGTACTTCTCAGTTTGATGCTTTGCTTTAGACATCATAAATGTTAAGGACTGGTGTTTCAGCTGCTCTCTACTAAACTCTGTCTTTATGCCCAAGTTAGCTTTGGCTGCACAGCAGTCATGTGACGTAGACAGAACGAGGGTGGAGCAGCAGATATTCTTTCTCCTTCTGCGTTGTCATAGAAGTAAAAACACTGGGATGGTCGGTATGTTGAATCAAAAACATAATGTTCACCTAAAAATGTGCATATGAAAGTAGGCATAGCTCACTATTTTCTGAAGACTGTAGATCAACGACAGCTATCAACAGTTGAGTTCCTTTGGGGAATCCTAATATAGATAATTTAAAAATCACTGAGACAGGAAGAACATCTGAGATTGGGTTGGGATTATAAAGGAAGTCCCGCATTTCATTATTTAACCATTATGACTGAATGTAGCTGAGGTTTAGACGGTGACAAATCCTGAACATCCCTGAAATATTTCAATAAGAAATGTTGAAAATGTTCTTTTTATTCAGATCACATAACAGTTGGGAGGTGGAAAGCACAGGATGGCGGCAGGTTGACCTGGACGTGTTTTCTTTAAGTGTCCTTCACAGGATGGGCAGTGCTGGATTCCCTGTAGCCTTGTAGGGCCCCAGTGCCTCAGATTATTTAATGAGTGCAGAGACCTACTTTACACCTGTCACACAGGACTGAACTCTCACCAGACTAAACTGCAGTACGTCTTTAGCACATGAGCGACACGTGGATTTATTTGACTTAGAGAGAGAGAGATGCTTTTTAGAATGTATGAATTTTAATTAAATTATTTTTGTTCAAAGCACAGGCATATTTTGAGAGGAAAATTATGGAGATTTTTCATTTATTTCTTCAGATTTAAAAAAAAAAAGAGTATGTGTGTCGATGGCTTAAAGAGAAATGTTGTGAGAGATCTCTTTGAATGTATTAACCCTCTTTCCTGAACCTGATAAAATGTTTGACTTTTGTCTTTGTTTTCCTACAGTGCCATGTTTCTTTTACACTTCCAGGCCCGTACTCTAATTATGACCAGTCTGAAGACAGCTGCTCTGTTTTTAATGAACACTCACAGCACACACACACACACTTCTAACAGTTCTCTAACATGATTTGGTTTTGTTGCTTCGGTTCTCACCTTGATGTACACTGGAAAAGCCCTCACCAGTTGAGTAACAAATGGCAGATAAATGCAACTGAATCTATAAGCACCGCGCTGCATAACTCTTTAAATACTTTTCAGTTAACCTTAATTGCATTTTATGAGTTTCATTCTAATCCACCTGTATCTTTGGGGAAATAGGATCCTTTATGATAAAACTTTCGTTTCTATTCACTGTGAGTTTTAAATAACACTTTTCATCATTTTTGGTGCCTTTTTGTAAGGGGAAAAAAAAATATGTAAAGGACAGGATGATTGCAGCAAATCACAGCGAATGTCTGCTCTTCCATTATGAATTATAATTAGATCATCACTACATTTCATTTTATTACTAAATGGTCAAATGCAAACTGGGAACCACAAGGTGCTCTTTTTTGTTACGAACACTTTTAATGACGCTGCATAAGCAAAATGATACACACAGCCATGCTGCACTAAACCCAAACTGCTGTTTTTGTCTCAATCTGAATATCCAAATTTGAATATGTATAAATATGTTTCTGACTGCCATTCTGACTTGCTCTGTGTCCTTTACTTTGTTTTGTGGTGTCACCATGGAGCAGATTTCCTAAAAAGCCTTATTGAAAACAAGTCTGTTCATGATGTTTTTCCTCCTTCAGATCCTACNCAAAAGTGGTAAATATGATCCAACCACTGAAGTGAGAATCTCAGTTTATGGGGTTTGGAGCCATTGTTAATATCCGCTTTTTCTCCATTATTATGAAAACGTCTCTTATTACTGCCTATCCCTGCTGATTTAGTAGTACATTTGCATCACTTTATGCAGCAGTTGTATGGAATAACCCAGAATTTTAGAGCATTATTTGTTGCTGCTGGGCTATGACTGTCATTGTAAACCACTGATTATCTTACAAATGCTTTTGATTGTCGCATTTAATCACTTGACATGAACCACAAACTATACTTAAAAATTTAGGTCAGTACTGCCCATCACTCGTTAATGTTTGTGACTGGTTCGCCAAAATAGTGGCTTATGTAACGTAGGATGATTCATAGTATTTGTATTAATATAACATAATTATTTTGGAATCTGCTTTAACCACATAGTTGACAACGTTTCTCTAAATATAACGGCCGCATCTTGCAATTTCCTTTTACGTTATGTCTGACTCATTTCCTGGCTAAGGCAATTGTTCACCACTCTGTGCTTGCATATAGGTCAGCGAATACCGCTGACCTCTGGAAATGTTGGAACAGAATAACTCATCCATCAGATCTCAGGATTTAATTTGAGGATGTTTAATTTATTATGTGTTCTGTGAACAACCTGTAAATCATTGAATTGGTGTACATCCAAGCTGGCGTTGATTCATAATTTCCATTCACTCTTCTGCCATGCTTTTTATTTGCTCACGACTCCCAGGGGAGGACAGAAAAGCTTTTCCCTAAGCTAATATGAGTGGCATTAATGTATGGACATCGACTAAAATAACTTCCCTTCTCTTCCTTTTTCGATCAGACATGTATGACCTCTTGAGATTGTAATTTATTTGTTTCCCCTTCCTCCTCAGGTTGGACTTCTTTGTTCGGAGGGGACGGCCGATCAAGCAGCTCCCCAGCTCTCCCAAGAAAGCAGCAACCTCGAGATAAATCTCCCAGCAGCCTCTTGGAGGATGCGCAGGACATCGGCACATTCACACGAGACCGCAAAACTGGCTTCTTTAGCTCCTTCATTAAAAAGAAGTCTACCTCCTCTTCCTCCTCATCCTCTTCGCCGTCTTCCCAGGTGCAACAGAACCTTCCCACGCCTCCCAAGAGGAGCAGTTCCTTCCGGGAGATGGAGACGCAGCCTCACAAGAAATACGAACCCACGGCCGACTTCAGCGCACCTCCACCCTTGCCCCAGTCGGACAGTTTAGGGGGCTTCTCTCCCTCTCACTCCCACGCGGAGACCACCCAGTCCCAGTCTCGCTGCTGTGGGGCCGCTTTCGGACAGAAACCGTCCGCCGGGGGCCTCGGTTCTCAGCTGACGAGCGGCAGCAGCTGGAGTGGACTGGCTGGCTTCTTCACCCCCAGACTCATCAAAAAGACCCTTGGGCTTCGTACTGGAAAAACAGCCTCTTCAGATGAGAGTGGCATAGTCGGAGGACCGAAACCTTTCCCTAGGTCCAATTCTACCTCCTCGATGTCATCTGGGCTGCCGGACCTGGAGCGCATGGCTCTGACTTTACCGAGGAACCGCAGCGCAA
Organism: Poecilia formosa; assembly: GCF_000485575.1. Lineage (NCBI taxonomy): Eukaryota > Metazoa > Chordata > Actinopteri > Cyprinodontiformes > Poeciliidae > Poecilia > Poecilia formosa. The sequence continues at coordinate 843,389 of NW_006799991.1, read as the reverse complement.
AGCCGCCTCTGGAGAGAACTGCCTCCACAACCTCTCAGCCGGAGAACGGGGCCGCTCGTCCCTCCGAAAATTTGTTGAGGAGGATGGATGAGGGAACCGCGCAGATCAGGGATAGGCCAAAAGCCAAGCTACTACCCCGGGGTACTGCTGTAGGGGTGAGGGCGCCTGGGGTCGGGGGGGAGGTCGGGGAATCAGAAAGTCTGTCTCGGGTGAGAGACGGCAGAGAGGAAGGTGGAGGGCTGGACAGGCAGCAGAGTTGGTCGTCTCCTTCCAAGAACTCCAGCTCAACTCATAACCACAAAGTCCCGGTCCTCATCTCCCCGACGCTGAAGCACAGCCCAGCCGATGTGCACCTGGTTGGGCTGGACTCTCAGGGGAATCGCTTTAAGCTGCTGTCTGAGCACCAAGGAGAGCGGGACAGGCCACGGCTGGTCAAACCCCGCTGCGCTCCTCCTCCTCCTCCGACCCTACGCGGTCTGCAGCAGTCCTACAGCTGTGACAGCGAGGACCAGGTCAGTGGAGCCCCTGTGGAAGTGAACGGAGACGCAGTAAAAGGTCAGAGGTCAGGGCGAATGTCAGGAGGAGCAACGACAGGTAGACCATCAGTGCCACCACCACAAGTGCCTCCTGCTTCTTCATCCTCCTCCTCCTGTCCTGCGAGCACCAACACGACTCCCACCAAAATGGCCAACGGAGCTGCTACCACCGCCTCCTCTTCACAAACAACACCATCTGCTGGCTCCAAAATGGCACTGCGGCGGACCAGGCAGCAGGTGGAGAGGGTGCCCCTGGAGAGGGTTAGCCGCGAAGCCCTGCTGGAGTGCGCCGAGAGCCTCAGCAGCGTGCTCAGCAGCGTGCTCAGCGCCAGCTCCGACAGCCCCTCCAGCAGCCAGGTTCTGGACGCCGGCCACCAGCTGCTGGACTGCTGCTCAGGTTACGTGGACTGCATCCCTCAAACGAGGAACAAATTTGCCTTCCGAGAGGCAGTGGGCAAGCTGGAGCTGAGCCTGCAGGAACTGAGGGCCTCTTCTTCTGGAGGCGGGGGCCTGAGCAGTGTGGGGTCCAACACCGTGCTGGACAACCTGCACAACTGTATCAAAGAGATTAGTGATGTAGTACAGAGGTAGCCACTGTGATCACACAAACCAACACATCTACTACCAGGCAAATCACTTACAGTATATTCCGATTTTTTTTTATTTTTTTTTTTTATGTTTCTGGTTCAGCTATTTGGGGCACAGATTGAGATAAATCTCTACAGTACCTCACAGAATTCACTACAAAACATGTTTTTATTGTTTACAGAAGCCTGTTTCCTAAAATGCCAGTGTGGTCACTAAGTTGTTGCTCTTAGCTGTACATATTTTGAGAAATGTTTCACTAAACTAAACTAAATGTGGTTCAAGTCACACTTTGCAATGTTTTGCTACAAGTTCTTCTTTGGCCACAGAAAGCCTCTTTGTTACCTGAATGAGTGTATGAGCTGTGTGTGTCGTCAGCCAACCGGGTGGGGAAGAACTCACCCTGCTCATCTGTTGCATACTTAGAACAGACAGGGATGGTTGAGGGCAGTCTTAAACTCATTGTTTCAGAAGTATGTGGACCATCAGCTGGATGGATGTATTGTTTCACAGTGAGGAATTGTGTGACCGTAAGCCATTTTTCTAAAGCCATTGGGAATGTAAGGATGTGGAACCAGCATCAGGATTCAGTAGCATCCACAACTTGGGGTGTCAAATTTAGTGTTTTCTGTATCAGTTTTCGGCTCTATTTACATTTCACTCAGTAGCCAGGATTTTGGGGGATTTTTTCCCCCAACATGTCATAACTTTTCAGGACGACTGAAGGGGACACTTACTTTATGCTCAAATTTAATCAGGTCAAAATAAAGACCAAAAATGTCCTGATACACATACAGATCCCAGTGATTTAAGATTACGCATTTCCCCAGACATAATCCCAGCTTGATTCTTCTGCTTCTATGAGTGATATCTTTGAAAGAACAGTACATTTCATCAGTAGTAATTGATTTACTTACTAATGACAGACAAGATGCTGAAGTATCTGATCCGTTTTGTGTCTTGGACGCTGCTCCACCTAAAAGTTAAGATAATGAAATATTTTTGACAAAACAACTTGAAACACTCATAGCTTTATCTTTTGTTTATAAAGATATATCTGGCCAGATACATACAGGTACAGTTTCTTTTAAAAAAGACTTGCTATTTTCATTTGGAGCAGTTTGCTAAAATAATAGCGTAATTTTAGCTTGTTTCCTCTGTTTTCATATGACTCCTTAACTGGGCTGGTAACTTATTCCAGTATACAGAGGAAGTATTTTTCTGTACTTCTCAATTTGATGCTTTGCTTTAGACATCATAAATGTTAAGGACTGGTGTTTCAGCTGCTCTCTACTAAACTCTGTCTTTATGCCCAAGTTAGCTTTGGCTGCACAGCAGTCATGTGACGTAGACAGAATGAGGGTGGAACAGCAGATATTCTTTCTCCTTCTGCGTTGTCATAGAAGTAAAAACACTGGGATGGTCGGTATGTTGAATCAAAAACATAATGTTCACCTAAAAATGTGCATATGAAAGTAGGCATAGCTCACTATTTTCTGAAGACTGTAGATCAACGACAGCTATCAACAGTTGAGTTCCTTTGGGGAATCCTAATATAGATCATTTAAAAATCACTGAGACAGGAAGAACATCTGAGATTGGGTTGGGATTATAAAGGAAGTCCCGCATTTCATTATTTAACCATTATGACTGAATGTAGCTGAGGTTTAGACGGTGACAAATCCTGAACATCCCTGAAATATTTCAATAAGAAATGTTGAAAATGTTCTTTTTATTCAGATCACATAACAGTTGGGAGGTGGAAAGCACAGGATGGCGGCAGGTTGACCTGGACGTGTTTTCTTTAAGTGTCCTTCACAGGATGGGCAGTGCTGGATTCCCTGTAGCCTTGTAGGGCCCCAGTGCCTCAGATTATTTAATGAGTGCAGAGACCTACTTTACACCTGTCACACAGGACTGAACTCTCACCAGACTAAACTGCAGTACGTCTTTAGCACATGAGCGACACGTGGATTTATTTGACTTAGAGAGAGAGAGATGCTTTTTAGAATGTATGAATTTTAACTAAATTATTTTTGTTCAAAGCACAGGCATATTTTGAGAGGAAAATTATGGAGATTTTTCATTTATTTCTTCAGATTTAAAAAAAAAAAGAGTATGTGTGTCGATGGCTTAAAGAGAAATGTTGTGAGAGATCTCTTTGAATGTATTAACCCTCTTTCCTGAACCTGATAAAATGTTTGACTTTTGTCTTTGTTTTCCTACAGTGCCATGTTTCTTTTACACTTCCAGGCCCGTACTCTAATTATGACCAGTCTGAAGACAGCTGCTCTGTTTTTAATGAACACTCACAGCACACACACACACACTTCTAACAGTTCTCTAACATGATTTGGTTTTGTTGCTTCGGTTCTCACCTTGATGTACACTGGAAAAGCCCTCACCAGTTGAGTAACAAATGGCAGATAAATGCAACTGAATCTATAAGCACCGCGCTGCATAACTCTTTAAATACTTTTCAGTTAACCTTAATTGCATTTTATGAGTTTCATTCTAATCCACCTGTATCTTTGGGGAAATAGGATCCTTTATGATGAAACTTTCGTTTCTATTCACTGTGAGTTTTAAATAACACTTTTCATCATTTTTGGTGCCTTTTTGTAAGGGGGAAAAAAAAATATGTAAAGGACAGGATGATTGCAGCAAATCACAGCGAATGTCTGCTCTTCCATTATGACTTATAATTAGATCATCACTACATTTCATTTTATTACTAAATGGTCAAATGCAAACTGGGAACCACAAGGTGCTCTTTTTTGTTACGAACACTTTTAATGACGCTGCATAAGCAAAATGATACACACAGCCATGCTGCACTAAACCCAAACTGCTGTTTTTGTCTCAATCTGAATATCCAAATTTGAATATGTATAAATATGTTTCTGACTGCCATTCTGACTTGCTCTGTGTCCTTTACTTTGTTTTGTGGTGTCACCATGGAGCAGATTTCCTAAAAAGCCTTATTGAAAACAAGTCTGTTCATGATGTTTTTCCTCCTTCAGATCCTACATTTAAATCTCTGTTTTTCCTATCCGACCACTACAATTCCTCTAATTGTCATCGTCTGTTTTTATCTGTTGATCCTTTTATGCAGTGTGTCTTTTCTTTTCTCCTGTCTTCTCTGTTTTTTGGGGTTTATCTCTAAAAGGCGTGCGTTCACATCATTATACCAAAGGCCACGTCTTCAGTTGGATGAGTGCAATGTAAAATTAACACAAAAACACCAGAGTGGAATATGTGAATCTAAACAGGGATAAAATGTCAGATGTTAACATGACTTTTTTTATTGTACAAAAATATATTTTGTTTTTTTTTTATTATTTAATGCTCACATTATATTACTGTGAAGTTCTGCTTATCAGTGTTAAGCCTATTGTAAATAATAAAGATATTGATGAATGCTGTTGTATTTTTCCTTTAAAATGTATTCAGACTGAGCTCTTTTAAAAGCAAAACATTCAAATTTATTTGAACAGACACTTAGTATTGTAAATGAAAATGTTATTTGATAAGACATTCACTGTACTGGAAATCAACAAATTTATTGTACAGACTCAAATTTACTTAGATTGATTTAGATTTAGATTGGATCCCTTTGAATATGATTAAATTTTACAGTTTAACAAATTCTGTATGCTTAAATGTTATAGGTTAAGAGGCATTTATAAAAAACAAAATTAGTGCCAATAATTACCTAAACACCATGAATAGGTAGTCTAAAATGTTAATAATCCCAATGGGATTGATCTGAAGGCACTATAAAGAGTGGTCAGCGTCAAATTCTCTGCTTATTTAAAGTCACAATGGAAGATGGGAAAATCAGTGCTGGAGTTCAAACTGAGAATATCTTATTTTAATCATAATTAGCCCAGACTACCATCAACCAGAACCTAAATGAAAGACAAAAACATCTCAACATACAGCACTCCGCACCAGCACTTGGTGCATTTAATTTCAAGTAAAAAGCCTTGAAATAAATTATTAATAAATGTGTGTTGTTACAGTAGAATCACCTCACATTGATCAAACTAGAGAGGGTGTCCCTAGATTAGTAAAAATAGTAATTTAAAAAAATGTATCACAATAACACCTACAGGCACCCTAAAAATCACTATAAAAGTGAAGCTTTTTCAGTCCTACCATCATAAACATAAGCATAAATATTCCAAATCATTTCTAGAACTTGAACTCACCAGGTGAAAACTAATATTTTCAGCTGGAGAAATACAATGTGGCTCTAGACGAATATGCGGAAAAGCACATTAATCCCCGTTGTACAATGGTGGATCTCTGATGTCTTGTTAAAGTAAATGGAAGAAAAATTAAAGTAAACATATAGTGGCTAATGTCTGTAGAAAGAAAATGGATTTTCAGTAGGATATAGTATACATGGCCAAATCAATACAGAAATGATTCACTAGATTGGACCAAAACCACTTACTAATTTAAATATTATGGAAAGTCTGCATTGTGTGATTTATAGTTCTATGATTCCAGAAAACTGCAGCAATTCTGAAATGCAATATTCTTTTAAATTAAAAACCCGCTTGCTTAAAGTCATATTAATAAAAACTAGTACATCATTTTCTTCTGGATTGCAACTTTTCATTACTTCTCTTTAGCTTACCACTGCAGCCTAATGTTTTTGTCTTTATTTTGTGTTGTGTTTATATTATGTAAAGCACTTTAAATTGCCTCATTGCTAAAATGTGACGAAATAAACTTGACGAGTGAAATCATTAAGGTAACAAGCAGCTGTCTTCCCCCACAGAATTAATCTTTGCAAATTTTCTAAATTTACTATGTGTGTTTATGTTTTTGCAATAAAACGTGAATTTGTTTCAATGCTTTTTATCCATCTTTGCCCAAGCCAATCTAAAAATGTAATCAAAGTTTATCATTGCTGCTTCAAAGTATTTCAGAACATGCAAGTTAGTTAAAGTTTGATTTGTAATTAAGAGATATATAGCATTATACTTTTATTGAAATGTGGAAACAGATGAGTTATCCCTGGGGATAATAAAGAGGACTCATCATCATAATCATCATCATCATCACCACCCTCCTCTTCCTCAGCATCCTGGCCCTCACCATATGCGGCTCCGCCCCAATCGTAGCCTGTTGTAAAGATGGCGTCCATCATGGAGGGGCCGCTAAGCAAGTGGACTAACGTCATGAAAGGATGGCAGTACCGGTGGTTTGTTTTGGACTACAACGCCGGGCTCCTGTCGTACTACACGGTATGTTCAATTCCACTGTTCGGTAACGGTTAGAGTGGCCGACCGACGGGGTTAAACGGTTAAATATGTCGCTGGTTGTTGAACAGAAGTGAGATAAGGCCTTATGTTTGTCTGGAGTTGGGAGTATCAGCTGGCTTGAAGAGGCGGGTCTATCTGATGACTGAAACGGTCTTTGGCTAATAGCAGTGAGCTTTGAGGAACAACTGACGAATAATGTCGAGCGTTTGGTTGTTACTTCCGCTAATGCAGCTGGCTAACACGGCTAACAGCAGGAATGCAGGCAGTTTTAAAATCATTGCCAGAGTCAGTTGGGAATAATAAGGCTGGTGAAGAGGTATCTGTTCTCAATAATTAGTTAAAAGTCCAACACTCACTGGTTTGGGAGTATTCTGTCGTTCATTATTTTAATAAAGACCTCTATCTTTAACGACTAGGACGGTGGGAGGAGAAGCTAGTTAGTTTTTGATCAGTCTCATTTCAGTGCGCTTATTGTTTAGACTTCAGTTTCATAATTTCAAATCACGTCAGTGTTGTTAACCGATCAGTTATCCGGTTTGTCCCTGCCGCTCAGAAAGTTCCTAATGTAGCCTTTTGTCTTCTGTACACTGAGAACCACATTGGCTTCAAGTACACTGAATACATAAAGATATAAACTACTGCATGGCAGAAATGAGGACAAACGAATTTGACAAAAAGAAAAAAACCAGGTTAAACTTTATATTTAGGAAAATAATACTACAGATTGGAAACTAAGGGTTATTAGTGGCTTGACACTAAAAGAGAATATTACAGCCAAATGTGATGATCTGTTGCTTAAAAAAGGAATAAATATTGGGTGTGTATGCAGATAATGTTTCCTTGGCTTTTATTGTATTTACTCTAATGTGGAGTTTATTGGGTGAGATTTTAATTGACAAGTTTATCTGTCTAAATTTAAGATGTCATTTAGTATAGAGCTTTGGTATTGGGTTACATTTTAATTTAATAGCAAATGGGACCACAAATATTTTTAAAGATCTTAAGATGATATAATTAAGTTAATTAAAAAAAAAATGCAACAGTTATCCTTGATTCTACTAAAACAATATGGCATTCGTGATTATAGTTATAACAGTGTCATTTGGACCTGCATCAATTGCTTCCATGCATTTCTATGCTATCTTATAACATTATCATTTGGTCATGTCAGTTGTCTTAAATTATTTTAATGAATGCTGAATAGTCATTCCCAATAATAGTCCCCTTTTGTTTTTTGCTTGAGTAACTCCAAACAAAAATGTTGTAGTAGTTACTGAAACCTGTCAAGCAAATTTTTGAGCATTTTTATTTATCATCCTTTCCTGAAAATGTCTCAGGAATTGAACAGGTTCTCTCAGGTGAACCTCAGCTTTTGTTTGCAGATGTGCACAGCTTTACCCAAAGGACGTTTGTTTGCCGTTTGTACTTTGCTTTTTGACAATAATGAGAACAAATCAGGAGTTAGAGTAGCCACAGTAAAAATGCGAAGCGTCGTATTCAGTGTCTTGTATTCATTTACTTCACTTACTGTAACTGTAGACTTCAAAATTCAGTGTAAATAATGTCTGGTGCTGTCTAGAGAAAATTTGACTTTTGCATTGGAAAACACTTCCAGAGTGAACAATCGTAATGAAAACATATCAAAGCCATTTGGTTATCTTAGTAATAGTTAATGGTGGCCTTTTTATTGTGATGACACTTTATTGACACAAACACTTGCTTTTGAGGAATGAACCACCTATTTTGAGCAAGTGACTCACTTTTGCAGATTATCAACTAGGTTTTGAGGTGTGTGCTGATTGTTTTGAGAAAAGCACTAGCTGTTTTGTTCATAGTGTTGTGATAAATGCACCAAAGAAACTGAGAAAAACTCTAATAGGATTTTAAGCAATTGGAGTGGTATGAAGGAAAATGTTCTTGCCTTTTTTTTTTAAACAAGAGAGCCTTTGTATAGCTTACAAGCAGTCCATTTGAATGAACAAACCCAAGCAGTTAATCAGGTCTGAACATCTGTCAATGGAATCTAAAATTGTGCAGTTTTTTGTCCAATGCAGTAAGTTGTTTTTGTTCTTGTTTTACAGTCTAAGGACAAAATGATGCGAGGATCCAGAAGAGGCTGTGTGCGACTCAGAGTAAGATCCTCAAAGTCCTTTTTGCTTTTGGCTGATGGTTTTTCTGTCTCAGCATGTTAGACTGCACTTTCCAGTATATATATTTCTAAAAAAATAAATCAACATGCTTTGGGCATCAGGAAAAAGCCACAGTTCTGAGGGCTGTTTCCTAAAAGCAGGATTCAGAAATCCAGGATAAGAGATAAAGCCAGATTTGACAAAACATAAGTTCATCCTGACTCGTTTCAGGAAGGTCAAGCCCGGCTCAGGGGGTGCGACTATGTCAAGCCTGGTTTAAATGAGTCAGGTGAATATGTGTCCAGAGATTTCTTCAAGAGACCATGAGATCGATCCGAGCTTCACTGATTTCACAACAGATAAATTGCGTACACAACATGTTTTGATGGAGAATTGTGAGCATGTTGCACTCCCAGAAGGAAACACTGACACGGGCAAATGATGGGGAACCAACTGAATGCATAATTTCCCTAAAATATATATTTTCTAATCACAACTTTTAACTAAACAGTCATTCAATGAGGTGCCCATCTTTTGCTCAGGTCAAATTTAAAGTTATAAATGATCAGTGGAAGTCAATAATGTAATGTGATATTTGATAGCAGATTAATTAATGTAGTTTTTTTTGTTACACATCTTATATTTATACAGAACAAACATGAGTGGACTAATGAGAGATTAAATGTAACATTTTGCAGTATTTGGGAAGTGTGTGGATAAAATGTTGACTTCACTTTACTAGTGACATTAAAAATTGTTCATGTGTCTGGACCTAGCCCAGGCCACTCAATATTTCTCAAGATGCAGTCTTGCTTCACAGATGACCTGAAGCAAAAGGATGTGTTAAGGTAACTTATTGCACATAATAATGTAACAGGTGATGCCACATGGTGTCGCTTTTAGTGTTTATCGCTAGTTTTACCTATGGTAAACTTCCTGTTTGTGTTTGGTGCTTTTGTTTTGAAAGGGCAACTAACTTCCTGTATAGTTGTTAGCAAAGGTAGCTTAACGGCAACCAAAAGACAAAATGAGTTGTGTAACGAAGGTTACAAAATGTATTTTATTAGCAACCTCTGATAGAGGCACCAGATATGTTTATGTTATAAGTAAGTACATATTTAAGTATTATGTCACTTAAACTGTTGATTTGTTATGCCAAAACTAAAGTTATTTTAAGTTATGAAAGTTACTTTAAGTTAAGAGGGTTTATTGCCATTAAGACTAAAAATCCATCAGTAAAGTATACACTTGACTTTATTACAACACCTTTCCTTCTTTATTACCCATTTTTCAAATACTCTCAACGCGAAATGCTCTATTAGGCCTTTCTGTCAAACTTTAGTGCTGGTTGATTTTTTTATTTTTATTTTTTTAAAGACTACGAAATCACTGACCAAACAGATTGAATCGGCGTGACCGCTGACTGAACAGACGAGGATTAACTAACCCTGGCTGTTAGCTTGATTAGCTTGGTCTGGATCAGGCTGGCGGCACAGGATAAATCGTTATGGTAACCATGCGCTACTGCTTTTGTGAAACCGAATCCAGGTTTAATTGAGCCAGGATATCCGGAACATTCCGGCTTAATCCGCTATCCTGGTTTTGTTAAACACGCTGCAGTATTTTCATGGTTCAGCTTTATCCACTAGATGGCAGCAGATGCTTCACTACCTTCAATGTTTTTTTGTTTTTTTACATAAGAGGATGTTTTTGTTTTTTGATATAACACGCTACCAAGTTTTAAGTCTTACAAGAATAACTACTAAATGAATAACAGCTGTTTCTTACCGATCTTCACTTGTTTTAATCGCAATTATTTAATTAAATAAAAACGTTCACCACTTTCATTGTGTTTAGTGTTCTGCTTTAGTCTGATCATCTTTGAGAATTATGTCAGTCATTTGGTGTCAAGGTGCCGTGTGGAAAGATCAGTTTGTTAGTCAATATGTTGTGTAATCTAATTTTATGTATTTAAAATGCTTGTGTACAGGAGCGTAGCTCACATTAAGCAGATTGTCGGCCGCTGTAGTGTGTCAATCAGCCAGTCCACTGCAGTTTGTTGAGCTTTATCTGCTGAACCTGTTTATGTTGCTCATTGTGTTGACACTACTTTGTAAATGAATATATCAAAGTTCAGTGTCGACATTTAAAAGCTGATTATAAGCTGCTTTATCACTTTCAAATCTTGTCACTCTTCTCGTAAATGGGAGGAAGCATCTTCTGCAGTTTCTGGGAAATACAGTGTAATTTGTTTTCATTTTTTTTCCTGGGACAAAGTTTTAAGTTGGAGCTGTAGCAAAGGTTTGATACTCACCATTAACATCAGAGACACAATTTTTAAATACTCCACAGGAGGAAGAACTAATTTATTGTTTAGATACCTTTTTAAAATTCTGGTTTTCTTGTAGGCTGCTAATCTCAGATCTAAATCTGTAAGTTTTGATTTGGAGGTGTAAAATGTTGTTGTTTCTGGTCGTTAACATTTTTCTTTTGAAAAGCTCCACGAGGCAGCCTAATTTTGCTTCCAAAAACACTAGTTTAATTTCAGTTTTCAGTGTAACTAAATTGCACAGAGTCGTAGGACTAACACTGATTGATTGACACCTGTCATTAAAACAAGCTATTTTAACTGGATGCTGGTTTTCCACACATTTTCTAATTATTAGTCACAGCATTCATTGTGATTTTTCTTTAGCAGATTAAACACACTTAAAGCGGATTTTCATCTTTAAGTGTGTTGAGTGCCACACATTCGCTCAGAATGAGACATTGCTCCAAAGTCAAACACTTGGTGCAATGAAATAGGCTTCCTTGGAAAACCTTTTGCCACTTGGTGTTATAAATTGAATTTAACTGTGTTGTTCTTATAGCTACAAAAGTATTGGAAAGTATTTATTTGAATTTGTAAATGTTTTCTACACATATGAATGGGACCTGCGTGTCTTGCTATGTGAATTCAAGACATTCGTGACATACCTATTACATTTTAAATGTTTATTTTTGGTGGAACATTGTAGAAAGTGAACTTTTTTTTTTTTTTAACTCAACCTAAATTTCAAAAATATTCTATAATCTTCTAGTTTAATTTCATCCACCGTGTCCAGTGGTGCTTGTTCCCTTATATTATTTAGCTTTGGGTCACACCCGCCCTGTTCCTATTGCAGAATTGAATGTCCCAGCCAGCCAGTGGGCTGGATCCCTGCGGTACTTTTTTTTTTTTTTTTTTTCCTGCCACTGTCTGTAGTCCTCCCCCCTACCTCTGCTTTCCTCCTCCTCCCTCATTTTCCCAAATCCCTACTCTCTCTCTCTCTCTCTCTCTCTCTCTCTCTCTCTTTCTCTGTGCTGCAAAAGGCTGCATTCATACGCAGAGAAATGAGAGAGAGGAAAACAGTTAAGAGTTAAAGATTTTTAGTAGGAAAGAGCGCATTGCTGAGAAGGTTAATTGAGTAATAGGAGCTAATAGAAGACTGCTGGGACATGTGGAGGGAGGGCATGAGTTTAGGAATGGAAAGTGGAGTATTACATGACTGCCTGTGTTCCTCTCTCCATGTGCCCAGGGAGCTGTGATCGGCATAGATGACGAGGACGACAGCACATTCACCATCACTGTGGACCAGAAGACTTTCCACTTTCAAGGTGAGGTGTCCTCTCCTCCCCTCGCCTTCGAGCCGCCTTCTCTGCCTCGCTCTCTGAAATCTTTCTGGCATCCATCTGTGCTCTTCATTTAGTCCCTCTCTCTCTCCCTTTCTCTCTTTCTCTCTCTTTCTCTCTCTCTCTCTCTCTCTCTCTCTCTCTTTCCTCTTTCCCTCCCCACCTTCTAAAGACTTGGATTGGATTGCTCTAAAGCCAGGAAACGCGTGAACACACAGGCATCTATACCGAGTCGAAGCTGGGTTGCGTTTTGTCTGAGCAATTTCCTCATTTTCTAAGTAGCCACTCCAGGTCAGACTGGCATATCTTTGTATATGAACAGGATCTTTTTCATGCCTCTGGAACGGCACGAGCAAGTCAATCCTTTTTCCTTTTTCTCCGGCTCTGTCGACCGTGGAGGAAGACTGCTGCTCATGTGTCTTTACAGCTGAGCCTGTGGGAATAATAAGGGAATAGTGCTGAGCCTGGAGCTGAGCTCAGGTCTCTCCTGGCTGCTGCTGATGCTGCTGCTCACTGTTTTCTGCACCACTTCTGCTGCTGCTCACTTTTGAACAACCATTCACCCCAAAGGAAAGGAACCAGCCCCTGCTGTTCCGTCAATCTTTCCCTTCTTTTTATTTTTTTATTTTTTTTTTTAGGCTGTCCAGTCCAGCACACTGCAGACACTCTGCTTTCTTTTTTTGTTTTTCAAACCCTAAACGCTTTGTCAGGTCTTTAACTAAGTTCCTCTTAGTTTCCTTCATCACTGCCCTTCCATTTGTCCATCTGTATACATTTTGCCATCACCTTCACACCCAGCACCCTGTTTTCACTTCCGTCCCGAGGGTCCATGGGCCCCCGTCTCCCTCACCTCCTCCATGCCTTGTCCCATGTCTGTGTTCCGAAGCTGTATGCTGTGGTTCTACAAACGCAAGGGTAAGAAGGAAAGCGTGCACGTCTCATGGTCTGAATGCATGCCAGCGGCGGGGGACGAGGACAGTGAGGAGGAGGAGGCGTTTTGTTTGTTTGTCTTCTGGGATGGGGAGTCAGGGTGGAGCGCAGTGTTCTGTTGCTCTCGGGTGTTTTGGTCTGTGGCCGAGGCTGAAGGACGATTTAGAGCGCAGCGAAGCAGGCTGTTTAAGTTGGTTGTGAGGGCAGACAGAAGCAGACCGGGGTTAATTTAGGATAGGATGACTTGGATTACTGACGCCTGTTAGCTGTGCTAAACAATGTTCTTGCAAATTGCATGCATATTATGAGACTTGGGGATTCATCTTAAAGTGGAAGTAGCACAAATATTGTCATTCTAGAAGTGTCTTTTGCGTTTGTGCTATAGTCAGCCTGAGATGCGGTTCTGTGTATTTTAAGCGAATGTTGTTTAGTTTGGAAAATTTGCCTCATCATTCTCAATATGGTCTTGTTTTAGTTTGGTGCTCAGATCACAGTGAAAGTACAGCAGTTGTTTTATAACGAGGCGCTACTTCAGTAATGCATCAAGCGGGTCTTCCACCGCCTGATGCTGATTTCTGATTCGATAACTGACTAAAATTGTTGTTTTATTCTTTTAAGCTTATAAGCTCGATTGAGCATTGGCAATACAGAGTTTGAAATGATGGCAGCCTGTCGGGGATTCATTATCCAAAGTTCTGATGTGCTAATGGTGCTGATCGCTAAAAAAAAGTTCTTGGAAGCCCTTTAAAAACGTAACGATCATCTGTTCATGACTCTGTTTCACTAAAATAGATCTTACATCTCAATATGTTCTAAAGTCTCATGGATACACTTGGTGTATCTTTACTTTAGCAAATGATAAGGAGCATTTACAAAACAATTCTGCTATCGGGTCATTTTCTTGAAAGGTGGAAAACCTTTTTTTTTTTATCCACGTTTAACTTAAACCCCCAAGTAAAAAAACGTTATAAGCAGCAGCTTTTTAAAAGCAAAACAAATGTGGCAACTGGACCGATTTAACTCTGTATTAGCAAATATTTTAATAAAAAAAAACAAAAAAACTTGGAGTTTAGCTTCTCTGATTACAGCATCCTTACAAAAGACTGCAACATATCCTATCCAATCTGTGTAAAGATTTTAATTCAACCTTTAAATGTTAAAACCAAATCAATAACAGCCTAAAAAAGAAAAATGGCATGCCTTTCCCTCTCAACATGGATGTTTTCTAAGCTGTTTTCTGAGACAAAGTATTTTTGAAGCCAACAGAAACTGAATGGAGTACAAGATTTTCCAAGTTCATGGATCAACACATTTGACCCTGAACTTTATCTGATTTTTTTTTTTTCCTTTTATGCATAAAACATGCTGACTGTTAATGTATTCATAGACAAAAAATGTCGACATTTCCAGCATTTGGACTCATTTAATAAAATAAAAATTCAGACATTCAGTATTTTACCTGCCGTCCAACAGTCAGAGCTGATAAAGGGAAAATTTACCGATTTCTGTCACTGACTGATAAGTTGGTGCAATATTACCACTATCAGAACCTGAGCACTCAAGTGATCTCATTTCATGACCGTATCCACTTTGTAAACAGTATATCCTATGTCACTCTGTTCATCATTTTGTCTGAAAAACAACAACGTAATGCCACCATTGTAAATGCCAGCCCTACTGATGATGTTCTGGCCCATGGCCGCTGGAAGATGAGCATCGAAAGTAGCTCTTAATGAACGTGGAACATGAGATTCTAGCTTGTATGGACATGAAGCAGTGCACAGGATGTTGAGCAGCAGCAGATTTCCCTGTAAAGGAGTCTCAGTCATCTCATGTTATGCAGTCAGTCTCTTAGGATGGAAGCTCAGTCTGGGTGTGTATCTATCTATCTATCTATATATATATATATATATATATATATACATATATATTCCTCTATGCTATTATGTTTGGGCCGGTGCGTGGGTAAGGTGTTTTAGGTATCGACTGTGTGAGGAGGAGGACAGCAGCACTGCAGAGAGAACGAGGAAGATGGTTTAGAAAGAATCCAGACCTATAACAGAATTTCCTTTTCACATGCTGCTGTTCAACTCATTGTAACTGTAGCTTTTAAGTGTTAAGATTTATTTTATCACGTATGTGTAATGTAAGCTGCAGTCTCTCGCAAGGTGAAATGTCTTTTAGAACCTGCAGGCCACTGTGCTGGCCGGTTCTTTCGCTATTTAGAGGATCATCCATAATTCATCAGGGCCGTTCCCCCAGCGGTGCATCATAGATGCCTTGAAAGGCCTCTTCCCTCTTTGCACTTTGCTCACTTTGCCTTTTCTGTTGTACCTGGCCATCTCTTGTCACTTCCCGTCATCATGCCCAGAGCATCAGACCAAGCGGAGACCTCCGCCATGTCTTTTGCCCGTACTTGATTCACTCTTTTCAGTTTTCTCATGCTCTGTCCAGTATGCATCTGCATACGGTCTTTATTTTAACCGGATAAAAACCTCAGAGATCTACAATCTCTTTTTCAAGAGGGACCTTGCAAGATAAAAGCACAGTTTGCAAGTGTCAGCATTTCATTCATCCAGCGGCATACAACTTAGTTTAAAAGCATAAAATTATAAAAGTAGGATAAAGCAACTGACAGAAACTCTTCAGTCTTTCAGTAGTGCTTTCAGTTCAGCAAGCGGCTTAATGTTTCTGTCCGATGTACTCATACATTTGAACGCTCACATTTTGTCAGATTACAACAACGCATAATTATTAAATAATAAGAAGAAGATTAATGGTTTTTCAATCCACTTATAAAATCCTCAAATGTGTGGTTGAATTTGTATTCAGCCCCTCGACGTAAACACTGAGTCACTTTTCACTTCAACTGCATCAGGAAATCCTTTTGGGTTTGTTTTGCACATCTATAGATGGAAATTGTTCCCCAGTCCTTTATTATTATCATAATTTTTTTTTTTTACTTTTCTTGCTTTTTGCAACAAAAAAAAAGCTCAAACTCTGTCAGATTAGATGGACTGAGTTGTGAACAACAATTTTATGAAGTTTTGCTACAGATTATCAATTGGTTTTAGGTTATCTTGACTGGGAACAACAACTGGATATGCTGTATTCTATGAGATTCCAGTGAAATAGATTAAGGTTTGTAACTGTAATGTGAAAGGTTCAAGGAATGTGAATAATTTGCACATTTCAGTTTGAAATGTGTCCAAACTCCAGTAGGAAGAGAGGGTTTGAAACTGGGTCACATTTTGTTCGGACCTGGAAGGAGGAAAGAGAAACGTGACGCACGACTCGCAGAGCTCTTTTTGATTAAGGAGCTTCGTGGAAAACAGTGCAGCATTTAAAAGGAAAACAAATATAATGAGACCCTCAGCCATTTGCATTTAGTTAAAGTCCTTTTTTTTCCCCCCAATAAGTCAGTCATTACTGATGCTGTTAACTCATGGGTCGGTTTGGATGAGTTTGTAAGAGCAGTACATGCTGGAGCTCGTCTTGGATGACATTGCCCTTTGCAGAACTTATACCGCGCAACTTATAATTACCTCCATATTAGAGAAACGTTTTAGCATTCACAGATATTAATTAAACACCAGCTGAATATAAACCCCATATCGACAACAGCAGGAGCCCCTCCTCTCTGTACCACATGTACCACAATAGACCCGTGGTATACTTAAGTTTTGCCTAAGAACAAAAACTGCTTAAAACTCCTTTAAGTTTTAATTTAATCAACTTATTCCAATATTTAGCCAAAGACCGCATAAGCACATCAGTGATTTAAAATCTGATGCTGTCGAAGTAGAGCTTTAAACAATTTTAGACTGACATGGCTAAATTTTAACTTTGGAGAAAAAGTCAACCATATTGATGTTTAGCATCGTCTTCTTCACGGCGCGTCATATGTTCCTGCTGAAGAAAAAACAAATACTGCTTCCCTCCTAGCGGGAGTCTTTTGTTAAGGCAAATATCCATTTTGAAAAATTGTTGCTACCCTGGGAAATGAAGCAGAAATTCATGTGACCAATAAACATCGGTGCAACCGCTAATGTAAGAAATGTATGATCCTAGCATTGAACTGCAAATATGTAAAGTACCAGTAGTTGTTTTTTTTTTTTTTTTTTTTTGTTTTTTTTGCATGATGTGTGTCAAACCACCACAAGGTTATATCTGTTTGATGTAAACGGTCTTCTTCAAGTGTTGAATTTGTCAATTAGGTGCAACGCTTTGTCCGTCGTCCAGTGTGTTTCTCTAGTTTAAGGTGAGATGAGTTGCATCATGTGACAAGTGACATTAAACTCCTACTACCCTTTGGTAAGATGTGTTTTTGTGTCTGTCCAGTATCTGTTCCTTATTCTGCTTATTGAAGTGGGATCTTCTCTCACTAAGGGCATATTGAAGCTAAGCTCTGAGAATGAGAGCTTGATTTAGCTGCAGCTTTCAGGTTTTGTAGAGCATTCTTAATTTCTCCTGCAGTTTTGTAGTATATTTTATGTTCCGTTTTAATTCATTCTGTATAATTTAGACACAGTTTTACTGTCTTTTTTTTTTTTTAGGCAACTGTGAGTGAAAACACAGTAGCTTCTCATGTTTTGTACAGTCCCTCTTCTTTGTGTTCTTCTGAAAGCTTCACTGTACTTGTCTTTATCAGAGGGGCATCAGAGCCCAGAGTAATTGGGTTTACTTTGCACATAGTCCTCTGTTATGGCACTACTGCAGCTGGGCCTTAAGACCGCCTTACATACTTACAGATTTAAAGCTTCTCTTTAAAGCTCTGGTGACTTGCTGAGGCAAAAATACTGAACTTGGTGACTTTAGATTTTTTTTTTTCTGCTCATATGATACCTGAATGTTATTGCAAAGGAAGGCCTGCTATATGACAAGAATGAAAACGCACACCATTTAATTTCTTTTTCATCTTTGTGGGGTTTTAAGCGTTCGTGTGACCTACATCTGTTGACTGACGTTCACCAGGTTATTGGATAGTTGGGTCAAAGTTCTAAATCTTTGGCTTGTCATCAGGTAAATGTAAAAATCACCCTTAGTCTGTTTGAATAAGTAACTCTTCAGGTTGCTGCTGTTTCTGGCGACGGCAAACATGTAGGTGGTTGCAGTCGGCTTCTTACTGCATCAGTGCAAACACCTACCTCTGAAAGTTATTTGTAGAGTGGATGTAAAACACAGACTAGATCATTTCCTGGAGCTTGGGTCTTTGTTTTTCTTGAATGGCGGTGCCACCGTCTCGTCTTTGCCATGAATAGCAGCTAAACAATGTTAGCTTCCCTAATCTGCTTCTTTGGTGAGTCTGTTTGGCAAACGGGGAAAGTGAGAGGCCACTGAGGCAGTGTCTAAGTGGATTGGAGTGAGCCTCAGCTGCCTTTTAATGTCTTTAAAAGCTTTTCAGCTATAGCATGGCTCAGCCTCCATGCTTGCACAGTCATTCATCTGTTGTAGTCTTGCTTTTATTTGAGTGAAAAGTGGCCCGTATGCAGTTATCCAGCCAGTGTTGGGGGCAGGTTACAGCTTTTCGAGTTGAGGTTTTATTATATTGGACAACCTCCTGCTTGTGGAAAAGCCTGATAAAAGCTGCCATGGAAGGACAGTTTTACAAATGTATGAAAGACGTATGTGTGAGATGTGTCCCGTTTTAATAAAAAGTCCTCAGAACATTGACGTGCATGAAAAGTGGACAAAACTGACGCCACGAAGCAACCAGGAAGGGTTTGCAGTGAGCCCTGCATGTACAACAGCTTCCACACAATCCCTGTTTAATGTCACTGGTAGCCTGTTTGGTCTCTGCTCAGAGGCTGCAGCCCCTCCATGCAAACAAAGGATATATGTTAGAAATCAACACGGAGATTGGGTTGACTTTAGGTCTTTCCATGCAATTTACTGCCATTTACATGCGTCACCAGAGTAACGTTTTGCTTTAACAAAAAGTCACTTTTACTACTTTATTTCGGTTCAGAAAGTGAAGCTTGTGTTTTATTTATGTAGTTTGCAGGTTGGTATTTTATGACAGTTTATGTTTGGTATTTTTATAGATTTTGTCCCCGTAAGGAGTCTGTGCTGGGACTGGATGTTCTTCTGCAGTTAAGAGCTAGAAAATGCAAAGCGGATCTTGTAAATGTCAGCTGTAGTTTCTGTTCATCTCAGTGTTCCCCAGTGTTCATATCATCTCAGTGTTGTGTCCTGGTGTCATTAGTGTTTGACTCAAACACAGCTTCTGATCTTGTCTTTATGAAAAATATGGCTCACAGGGTGTGTTTCTGTACACTTTTCCCCCCTCAGCTCGAGATGCAGACGAACGTGAGAAGTGGATCCACGCCTTAGAGGGAACCATCCTACGTCACACCCTCCAGCTCCGGGTACGTAGCAGCAAACCGCCTTGTTTGTATTCGTATGGCTGCGTGCTGACAAGCAAAATCAACATTGGTGTGGGGATCCTTGATGTTCACTTGCCTGTCAGCACTAGTGTGTGCAGTTTTTCTTTAGACTAAACAGGCTGTACCGTTTTAAGTATGGCAATACTGGTACAAAGTCCACGATGGAAATGAAGCTGGAGGATGAAAGTAAATGTGAGTTCTAGATATCAGTCTGTTCATTTTTTAAAACAATATTTACTTTGGGCTACATACAATTTATGGTTGTAATGTCATAAACTTTTACGGTAACACTTTATTTGAAGGGGGTGGGGGAATAAGACTGACGTGACACTGTCATAAACGTGACATAACACCTGTCATGAACATGAATAAGTCTTCATGAATATTTATGACTGTTGTCATAAAGCGTCATTCGGTAAATTATGACACTTTTAATACAAAGTTGACATTATTGAAAATCTCTGTTATCATAACTTGACATTAATCTAGACAAAAATGTCTTCGTTATGACAACGTGACATTAAGCAAGATATTATAACTTGTCACGAATGTCATAACGGGTGAATTTTAAAATGTTATCCTTATAAGACAATAATTTCTTGCTTAATGTCAAGTTGTCATAACGAAGACATTTTCAATAATGTCAACTTTGTATTAAAAGTGTCATAATTTACCGAATGACACTTTATGACAACAGTCATAAATATTCATGAAGACTTACTGATGTTCATGACAGGTGTTTATGACAGTGTCATGTCAGTCTTATTCACCCCCCCTTCAAATAAAGTGTTACCACATTTACTACCACAAAATGTTTAAAATGTGAATCAAGGGGAAAATGTTATCTTGGCAAGGCTTTGTTATCCTGCATCACTCGTGGTGAATTTGACACAAGATGTCTAGTGATCATGCATGTAATGTCCCAAAATCAATGAAAAACTCTGTTTTTAATTCCTTAAGTCAATATTTTTTCTATGCCTAACAGTTTCAATTAATTTTGCCTCTTTAAGGAGGAACCTGTTTGGAGCAGGCGGTTCCATGATCCGGTTGCCTTGATCCTGCAACTGGATCAAGGCAGGATCAATTTTCCAGCAGAGTCTCGCCCACTAAACTGTGACACTTGTTGCGAATCGGAGCACTGCTGGGTTTGGTGGGAACTATTATGTGCAAAAAGGCGTTTCGTTTCTCGTCACTTCAACCATGAACCATTCTAAATAAACTGACTCATTCCTATACACAAGGTTCTGCAGATACATTGTTGGTGACACACTGCAGGCACACAATCTTCAAAGATGTCAGTATGAGTTTCTAAAGCTGCTTAGAGAAAATCTTTTTTCAAACTTTTTTCCTTAGTCATTCTGGAAAAGCAGCCAATATAGCTGCACAGATGTTGTCTTTAGTCTAATTGTGCTTTGGCAAAAAGAAAATATTTCACTACAGCAGACTTTAATCCCTATAATGCTTGAAAGCAGTTGCAACTGAACCCAAAGACTTAATGGAAACAACTCGTCCTATAAACTGACGCCAGAAGCCGTTTTTTTTTTTTTTTGTGCAAAGTTAATTATTAAATATGCTTTCAAAGCAGTGGGAGAGAAGCAGCACAATGTTAAATTTTGGTGCCAAACCACTTGCAAATGCAATGAGATAGTGTAAATCAATGTGAAAATAAGAGGAAATGTTATCCATCAACATTTTACTACCTTAACAAACAGAAAAAAAAAATAAATCTGCAAACTTTGTCATAGATAAAATTATTTTTGAACTAATGTATGTTTCCTTATCTGTCACAAAATAGCAGATTCAAGCATGAAAATTATCATAGCAAATAGATTTTATGAAAGGAGGATTTAAAAAAAAAAAGAATATTTCAGGTCAAAATCACAAATAAAGAATCGCCAAATTTACTGTGTAATTCATCAAAACTTTTCAAGTAACGAGCTCTTTCCTCATGGTCTTAATCTGGAAAACAACCCAAATGATCCCAAACTGGGCAAAATGCAACATAATGCAAGTAATACTATAAATGACTGAAAAGTAGAATAATGTCACACCTCTAACTTTGCACGTCTTTACTGGGGCTGTGGGGGAAGGGATGGTTGTGATTGTAAGGATGTTTATTTTCTACATGTTGTCATTGGACCAGTCAGACCTGCACAATCCCACTGTGTGCTTTCGGTTTCCAAAGAAATGCTTGGATGTAGTATATCGCTGGCTCTCATGTCTCAGGTGACGTGCATCCAAATTTCCACTGCTCTTTTTCGTATAATATGATCTAGTTAAATTTAGTATGGGTAAGCTCAACCTTGAACTAGTTGCTGTGAGGTTTTGAGTTTTTTTTTTTTTAGCTGAACAGAAAGCTAAGAGGTGGTGAAAAGTCGGTTATATAGCGGCAT
This sequence comes from Poecilia formosa, assembly GCF_000485575.1. Lineage (NCBI taxonomy): Eukaryota > Metazoa > Chordata > Actinopteri > Cyprinodontiformes > Poeciliidae > Poecilia > Poecilia formosa. Next base: position 821,500 of record NW_006799991.1, on the reverse strand, counting down.
CATGAAGGAAGCTGTTAAGGCAGAACATGTTAAGCACTACAGCATCTTTCTTTTAGTTTATTTAAGAGTCTGGTTTATATCTGACCTTACTCCTGCCTTGTTTTGTCTCCGCTTGTGTCTTTTTTGTTGTTGTTGTTGTTATTGGCTAGGCTGGTGTTTTATCCTGCATCTTTTACTTTCTGCTTTTTTTAAGCTACCTCTCAGCTGTTCTCATTCAATTTAAACCCTCCATGAGTCTTCCCCCCTCCTTCCCTCCCTTCATCCTCTGGCTATATTCAGTTCTTCCAGCTCAATTTCTCTTCTTTTTTTTTATGCTTACAATCAACCTTGTCATTTGCCCTCTCCTTTACCTCCGCTGTCTGCTACTCTCCCTTCTCCCTTCACAGCAAATCTCTCCGATGTGCTACGTGTGTTTGCTCGCTTACCGTACCCGCACACCCACAAATACACACGTATGTGCATTTACGTGAGTTGCTGTCGTAGGATCATGTGGCCAGCGCTAACCAATCCCAGATCTGGTTGCTTGATAAACAGCACATCTGCCTCTGCTGCAGCAGCCAATCAGTGTTTCTCTTAGTGCTTGTGTGCTGTGTGGTTTTCCTTCTGCCTGAGAGAGGAAGTGTGCCCTTCCTGGCAGGGGAGGGTCTTGGATTAACTCAGCTCTGTCTGCCTCATACCAAATAGTCAGCTGATGCCTGCTGCTCAAGAGTATATCGTATCCAGACTGGCTGCACACTCTCGAAGAGAAGGAGGGTCTTTGTTTCTGTGTCTGAGAGGAGGAGGAAGACATAATCCTAACTTCACCAGAGCTCATGGTTTGTCGCTGTGGGGGGGAAAAAAGCTCATAACGGAGGAGGGGAAAAAGGCTTGTCAGGCTAAATGGCCTGAGAGATGCACAAGCTTTGATGCAGCATGTTCATTGGAGCGAGGCGCCCTGTAAGTAAGACACACACACACAAACAAAAACAACACACAACTCGATCATCTGCCGCGCGCCGCTGGGACGGCAGCGTTTTAAAGTGGGTCACACAGTGTGGAAAGATAAATACATAGTGAGGAGGGGTGGGGGGGATTGAGCTCTGGAGGCAGTTTTGTTTTCTACAGCCAGATTGGGTGGATGATTCTAAGTGTGTGTCCTTGCTCTGAAAGATTCCCTCTATGGGACAGAGATGAGGAGTCTGGCTGGTGGGAATGAGTGGGAGCGGAGGTGCAGACGTCTGGGAATATTTCTGGGACAGTGAAGGAGTGACGTGGCTGTTTATAAACCAACCACCTGCAGCTGACTTTCTGTTCCTGAACTTATCAGCTCTGTCTGTGAAATACAGCTTCCCTTCCCCCCCCCGCCTGCCATCGTGCATGTTGACAAAACAAAAGATTTAGTTTGCCGCATAATAATAGTGGCCTATGTTAGTTTGCCGCGGTGTTTAACCTCAGAAGTGTCGTCTTCCTGACCTATATAGCTTTCTTTTTATGTTTACATCCGAGGTCAGCACCGTTTCCAGTCTAAAGAGACATTTTAACTTTCTAAAGAAAATAAACTGTATTGAACTATGTTGTCATTACTTTATAAAGATTCAACACACACAAAACAATTATAAAACTATGTATGTTTTGTTGTTCCATAGATTTAAAGGCACAATATTAAGAACCAGTACTGATTTTTGTTGAAAGCATTTCTTTACATTGGAGGGGTTTTTTTCTTCTTCCACAGGAATAAGTGTGCTGACATTAAAAATGTTCTAAGTTGTGTGACATGATTCTCCTGAAGTAAAAGGATGAGTTTATTTCAAGGCTTTTCTCACATCTTTGCCAGGGGTGCCAACAGATTTGTCCATGTAGTGTCTGTATTAGTGCAAGTTGTGTTCATGGCTTTATTTAGATTTTATATCAACACACTTAGAATCACCATTTTGTAATTCATTCTCGGTCACTTTAGTTCACTGTCTGCACTTGTTTGGTCCCTTGAGGTCATTTTTGCACGGTTATGTATTGATCCCTGTGTTGTTGGTTTCAAGTTCAGTCATCATGCATTACTGGAAGGATTTGCGTCTTGTTGCTGTCATTTTGGCCCAGGTTCTTACTTTGTAAGCAAGCTGAAATAGCAGAGCATGCACCTTTGATCCTTTCAGGAAGATTGTCATGTTAACTTCATGCTTCAGGGCTGCAGGACAGACTTTGCTCTCTGTAAAGCTAACAAGTTTAAGCCTAAGCAGTTCTCAGGCCTGGACAGATGTTAATGTTTTGCTCTGGTTTAATGGCTTTTCTTCACATTCCCATGAAATCTCAGACTGTAGGAAGAGGAGATAGCAGGAGAATGCGACGCAGCAAACCCAAGGCGATGACGGCTGCTCTCTCAATGGTTTGATAAGAGCTTGACTTGCTAAGAGGATTTATGATTCAGTTGATTCCCATTTACTCTGAGACCATTTCTCTAGAATTGTCTGCTCTTTCTTTTTTTAAAACCAAACAGACTGCTGTTGCAGTAAATTGCTCTGACATATGCCTTATTAGTCATCACCGGGGCTGCCTGATGTACAGGGGTTATTGTTGCTGCTGCTAAATCCGGGCGTTCAGACTCTGTAGCTTTTTGCCAAGCAGATCTTCTTCCCTGTACTTTCATCGTTCGGACCTTTTCATGTCCCCAGTGCTCGGGTGAGCTTGGACGGATAGAAACTCGTGTGGTCCTCTTTGTTTTGCCTGTGGCTCGGTAATTGCCTTTTAACGGATCTTATGTAATGAAATGTTCTCTGTGTGCGTGCATACGTGAAGGCTAGGGGCTATTAAGGGAAACTAATTAACAAACAATAAATCTGAGTGCACCTCAGCCCATTTGTGCTCTGCGGCTCGGCTCTGCAGCTGTGTCTGTCTTGGTTTTTAGTTTTGTTGAAGCCTGACAAACGCTGGCTGTCACATATGTTGGTTATTCACGCAGGCTCGCCTTTTGACAATACTCCTGGTATTGTATTTCACGTAGTACAGTACATTGCTGGAAGATTTCCCTGCACTGTTGATGTTTCCACCGTTTTCTGCTCCCGTTTACAAAAGCCGTCTGGTCATGAGGCGATGGAGTCGAGCCATTATCTCATGAAAGGACAGCTCTTGGTTATTGATCCTGGCTGCACATTTTGCTTTGAATATGCAAAACTACCAGGGCTTTTACCACAAGTCTCTTAGAGATTGCATTAATGGTTGGCTTTTTGTTTTCCTGTCTGCAGGAGGCTGAGACAGGACTCGTTCCGAGTGTGCAAGACTTCGACAAGAAGCTAGCGGAAGCTGACGCCTACCTACAGATCCTAATCGACCAGTTGAAGGTAGGACGGAGCGTCCGAGCTGGAAGGTTTTATTTTTGGCAGAGATGTGACAATCTATCTTGAACTTTATATATCAGACTGAGAAATCAATATGTCCCATTTTATAGATTTTTGATCCAGTTAGAATATCTTTGATCATCTAAAGTATCCTGAATGATCACATTGTTCCATAAGTAAAGCAAGGCCTCACTCTGTAATTTGTTCATCCCCTTTCTGAACTCATTCTCATTTTTAAAGCAGATATTTTATAAAGCAGAGTTGTGGTAACACGATGACAAGGCAGAAAGTAGTGCAGCCGCACAGTCTCTCCCCGGCTTGTTCAGTGTTTTTATTAAGACCCTTTGTCTTTATAAAAACACTTCACGGCTCCTTTGTGTCAGTCACCACGTTATCTAAAGTCATCTGCAGGCTGCAGATACTCTGTGTGATCCTTCTGAATACTCTGTTGACTGGAAACATCTCTGCTCGTATCTCATCTGTCCCCTTTTCCACCTTTTCATCTCTTGTTCTCAAACAGCTGTTTGATGAGAAGATCAAGGACTGCAAAGAGGATGAATCGCGCAGAGTGAGTACCAGCAGTGCTCTGTCTCAGACCTCTGCTCCTCTGTTTTCTCTTTCAATAGGCCCCTGACGAATTACTAAATGCAATTTAGAGGCTGTGACGCCTGTGCAGATGAGCTCTGGTCTGCTCTGTTGCAGGTTGTTTGGTAGCTTTGATTAAAAAGAAAAAATAATTTAAAAAAATGTTACATTATGACCCATTTGCACTGACAATTTGATTGTAGAATAACTTTTAACAACCAGATATTATTTGGTGAAAGATTACCTGGAAGACCTCTGATCACTGTGTTTAAACTGCAAGCATTCAGATAAATATTTAATTAGCTTATTAATGTCAAATACAGTTGACATCGTCTGACCTGCCATGTTTCATCATTTGATGCAGAAAAAGTGAAAGTCTTTGACATATTGAATAATGTAGATTGTTTTTCTTTGTTGTTTTTTTGTTATTTGCTGCTGTATTTCTAGAGATAAGCAAACAGCTTAAGAGCTTTTATTTCTTTCTGATTTTTGATTCCTCAGAAAAAGCTGATAAACATGTACAAAATAAAACTTACAAGTTTTATATTTCCTTGCAGTGGAAAAATCTCATTCTAAAAATTTCCTGTAGTTTTCCAATAGTGAGCGTTACAGTGTTTTTTTTTTTTTTACTTGATATTTTTACCTCTGTTACATCATCTTCACTATGTGTGGTGTTGAGATAAAACTAAAACTAGTTTCTCATCCAGCCTCGTCTGTGATGAGATACATACGTTCAAACATCAGTACACATCCGTGTCACTAGAATGACTTTCCTGTTTCAAGAGCTGCTCTGTTTCACGTCATATTCATACATTTGGGAAACGATAAGTTGCGCAATACAAATTAAGTTTCTTTGCACTTTTTTTTTTCATTAAATAAATATGCTCAAACATTTTTTATTGTGAGATTGATGCTACTACAGTAAAATATTGCGTTACATCTTTACCAGGGATGGCTTCTAGCCTCAATAATGCAAAATTACGTACATTTGTGAAATGCAAAATTACGTTCGATCTTTGTCACTTCAAGTTCATTCAAAGAGGGAAGGAACATATTTCTTTTATTTTAAATATATAAAAAAGAGAAGAGCTGTAAATATATCAGAGGTGACAATACCACAAATAAAAATAAGCAGCAAATGAGAAGTGTTGGTCAGAGTTTTTTTGTATTTCACAAAATAATAAAATATTATGATTGTGACGGTGACTGTTGTTAAGGCAGTTTTTGACCATATCTGCTTGGTGTCTGTTTAAATTTTCACTTTCATGATCTAAAATTTTAAAGTTTTGCCTTCTGACCTAAACAACATACAGATCTCAGGGCAAATGGCTGCCATCTTGTTTGGGTTTATCCTGTTTTATTACATGCTTTTTCCTAAAATGTTATGAGTTCTGGGAAATGGTGTTTAAAGTTGGGAACAGTTCTAAGGAATTTCTCTTGAAGGAACCTTTTTGATGAGATTGTGTTTTTGGTTTGGTTAAGGGTTTACCACTATTTTCCATCTGAAAGCTGTGAATAAGTGACGTCAGATCTATTTTTCTTGAAAATTATGTTGTTGAAGCAAATAAAAGAGCGGCTGCCGTTGGACATATTTAACCGTGGGATGTTTCTCCAAATGCTGCCTGATCCATTTCAGGTTGCATCTGCAGTCCTCCTTTAGAAACCTTGTAAATCTAATGGTATGCTTTCTTCTTTCTTTTTTTTTTTTTTTTGTTAGAAAATAGAAAATTTGAAGGAGACTACTTGTGTAAGTTAACTCATGCATATTTACTTTCCTGAATTTCCAAACTTCCTGTTAAGTTTGGAAGTCAGTTCCTTTCTAACGGATTCCTTTTTTTTCCCTCTCTCTTTCAGAGTATGGTAGAGTCCATCAAGCACTGTATTGTTCTGCTGCAAATTGCCAAGGTAAACCACTTGACTGCATGTCTGAACACCTCTCTGTGGGTTGCCATGACGGTGGTCTTTTTCGTAATCACTTTTCTTGTGAAAGCACACGGGTGTGTATGCTCTGTGTCCGGTCTGTAAGGTAGTTCCCCGCTCACAGTTGCTATCTGGGTCGGTGGATGACGAAGGGTGTGGCCCAGTGCTCGTTTCATCACATGTTCCTTTCAGCTGTCTGGAAGGAAGTGGGGGGTTTACTGGTGTTTCATGTGGTCGATAGGTGTGACGACTTGTACTTTTGGAACTTGGAATAATGGGACATCACATGCGGGGTTTAAACATGTGATAAAACGATCACTGCAAACGGCAATTTACTGAAGATAAGATTCTCAGTCAGGATGCTTTTTGACTTGAACCTTTGTACCCAAAGCAGTCTAACGCTGTCTTCTTAAAATTTTAAGGACCAAAGTAACGAACAACAACACGCAAACGGACTTATAGTAAGTTTCAACGTTTTCCTGTCCATGAAAAACAATTGAAATCAGACGAAACTTCCAACTTTCTTTTCTGACATAATCTACCCTCTCCTTTAGCGAAGCTGATAAATCAGATCTTTAGAGCATGCCATCTAATTTGGACATAAGCTCTACCTTAAGCTCTTTCCCCTCATGTCTGCCGCTGCTATCTTCTTGATTAAAACTTTCCTGTTTTAATCTGAGTTTAATTCCTTTTAGCAATGGTTGGGAACTATCCTTCATCACAGCAGAAAATATGCATGCATGTAACACTCGGTTTGTATTTTTGCATAGTATACTGTGCATTACAAAAAATTCCATAATCATTGAATTGTTTCGCTTTTTGTCACATTAAATCCTCAAACGTTTTTTTTCATGCAAGTTACTGAGATTTTATATGAAAAACCGACACCAGGTCCTGGATTTTTATTTAACTCCCTTTACTCTGATTTTGGAAATATAGCTGCGTTCAACCAAGTGTAAGTCTTGGTAGAGTTTTGTATATTATTTGCATAATTGTAAAGTGGCGCAATAGGGATCCAGTTTGGGTTTTGTAGCACGTTTCTACAACTGATCATCTGACGAGATTTGCACCTGGTGCCACTGAATTTTATTTATTGCTGTTGAAGTTTTTCCTTCAATTTCTCAATAATGAGCCACATTTGTGCTGGCTTTATCATATACAATCTCAACAAAAACACATTGAAGTTTGGGGCTTAAATTTGACAGAATGTGGAAAAAGTTCCTGATTTCTATGATCCTTTTACAAAACACTGTATGTTAATGTATGTTTATGTGATGCATGCATGTTTTTTTTTGTTTTGTTTTTTTTGTCATCATACCTGATCCAAGCACATCACTTCACCCTGAAATTAAAGCCAGCATTGATTGAGCCCGCTCACGCTGCCTGCTTATTGAATTTCTGAGCACTAATAGCCAGTAAAGCCATCCAGAGAGCACTTTGCAGGCTCTGCAGGTGCACCGTGTTCACATTCTAGGCCATTCCAGGACTCGGGCATGTTTACTTACCACTATTCTCATCAGTTTTCCAAAGCAATCACTTTAGGCTTTTAGACTGATTTCTCAGTCTACACGCTCAGCTTCATATCCAGCCTCCTGTTGGGATGAAGTAAGGTGGAGTAAAAGTATAATCTGTCACAAATAATGTTGAATTATCGGCCAGGTGCGAATAAAATCCTTGCTTAACTGACCGTACATATAGTCTATGTGGCTTACTGCTCAGCTAAAGCAGACCTCAAAGACTACAACCACCATGCTTTCAAAGGGGAACTGCGAAAAGTGGATATTTTCCACTCTGGCTCACAGTTCGCTTTCTATAATACTTTTGCAAGAAGTGGAAACTTTTCTCTATTCTTAGTTAGGTATCATATCGCATGAGGTGAAGTACCGTGGAAAAGGGAGGGCAGAGAAAAGAAGAATCATCCAGTTGAAGAGACATGAAGATGAGGGGGAAGTAGAAAATCAATCTGAAAGCTCTTTGAATGCTTTGGAAAATGCTAACAGTTTATGCAGAATAGTTTAACGCACAGAAAACATCCAGTATCGTCTCCGATTTGTGAATCCCACAGAGGCTGGACTGCTCATACTGTGGGAGTCTGCTCTTATGGCAGATATAATCCCATAGTCATTAAGTAAAGTATTATGTGGTATAAATAGCACAGCCTAAGCTCCGTCTACCCCTAGATCTGCCCGTTTTATGTTTCCTAAGCTTCCTGCCTGAGATTCGTCTGCAGCTTTTTCACCACTAGAAGTATGCCACGTTGTCTGTGTTTTTTATAAAGTTTAGAAAACGATTCATGCACTGGCAGCTTGAAACACTAACAGCATGTTTGATGGTCCACGTTGTTCTTACACTGTGGGAAAGATGCTATCAATTTAAGAGATTCTTTCAACTAAAAGGAGAAACGGCAAATTGTATTTAACCGTCAACATCATTTAGTTGGTTTAACTAGAGCTGCTAGCTGCGCTGATATTACACTCGCATCAAAAAGAAATTAATTACGTCATGGTTTATTTAGACCCAACTGTACTTGAACTGCACGTCTCCATCTGCTTTCGAGTCATCTCCCGTTTGCTGGAGCCTAAGATTGACCACCCCCATCATGGCAGACTAATATTTCTCTGTTTGGCTATAATTAGTGGCCCTTGACTTAGTTTTTTTTTTCAAAGGCATCTTGAACAGAAGCGTGCAGAGTGGCGGATGAAGCATGAACTCAAATGTGTGAAGCTCTGATCACAGTTTGAGATCCGGGAGTTTGAATTATTTTTATGTAAAAACAAACAGGCATATAATATTCAGACATCACATTATATTAAACTCCTCCTCAGCTTCATCTGAGGGCAAACTCAGTACAGACTCACCACATTTGCACCAGTTATTCTTTCTGTGAATTTCAACTGAAGAAAAAGCTGTTTAAATTGCTGTAGGTCAAGTTAAAGCAGTGACCTCTCGGACTGTAATGACAAGAGCCCTGAGGGTGAGCTGTCGCTGAACCATAGGTCGATATGATCCTGTTTGGATTTGGCCTTGTTCCAGTCAGTGAGGATATTGGATGCAGGAACTCTGTTAAACTAAATAGACATTGCAAAGTATTATGCATAGGTACTCCTGTAGAAGAGGCGGAAAACATCTTTAACTTAATTGACCCTAAATTACAGTAGCAAAATCTAACATTGAAACTTTTAGATGAATCCAACCTTTAATTTGAGGATGATTGCTTACTGAAGAAAATGGATGTAACAAAAATCTTTACTTAATTTATAAAAAAAAAATTTTTTAACTTGATCACTAGTTCCTAATGTCAATTACGTTTTCCCTGTGGTATAAATATGACAGTGTCTCATTGTCACTTGCCACTAGACTGGATCAGAATCCATAATTACCACACACAGTAAGCAGGATGGTAACATGTGCAAAATAAAATCTCCAAAACTCGGCCTCACCTTAAGAGTCAAACAGTTATTTGGGATTAGTAAGCATTTTCTCTTCCACCATCAAAAACGTAAACGTTTGAATTTTGCCCAGTGCTTCTTGGGCTTTAAATTGAGTCGTTTAAATTACTCAGTTTGAGCTTTTCAGCTACAAAGAAAAAAAATCACATCGCCCCTTCTAGTAAGTAAGGAGAAGGATCCGTGTTGCTGTGGGCCCGTTTCCCTCTAAAAGGCCTTGGAAACTCTAAATGTATAGCTGTATGAAATCTTTGGAATACCAGGACACTTTAAATACCAATCTGATGAATTCTGCCATTATATGGTAATGATCCAAGATATGACCAAATCAACACAGAAGTGACACAAAATCCACCTCTCATGAGCATCTCAGTCCCCCAGACCTAAATCCTCTTAAGATGTAAGCTCAAGAAAGGAAAGCGTCAAGTGAACTCATGACTCGGGATGATCTAGAGAGATTAGGCAAAGGGAATGGCCAAAGTCCCCCGCCTCCCCTGTGAATGCTCAATCCTTGTGAAATTTTATAGGAGACTAATGATGTAATGATTTCTGAATAAATATTCTAAATCTAAAGTTTTAATTTAGTTAGATTTGTCATTGGAAGATTGTGCTACTGCAGTAAAAGTTGCCTGCAATACATCTAACCTCTAGACATCATGGCCACACGATCTGAAACGTGTTGCTGATTTTTTACAACAGGGAAATCATGAGACGGAGTGTAAAATCTCCTTTTTTTTTACTGGAGGCATCCTTGTTATTGTCCTGCTGGTTTCTATGTTGTCATGCATGCAGCCTGGTCGGCTTCATATTGATTGCAGTAGTTAATCCCGTCATTCTCTCCAGGACATCGGGTGAAAGGGAATCGATCTCTCCGGATTAGATAGGGCGTTTCAGTGCAGCACTCTTGATAATGCTTTGGTCTACCAATAATCTGATCTATAACCAGCTCACATGTTTTGTCCAGTCAATATTAAGACACACGTGGTAAAAAAAAAATGCCAAAGTTGTTAAGCATTTTTTTTTTAACTATAAGCAGGCAGCGTTTTGAGGTGCAGTCACTCCAGCAGGTGTGTTTTGACTAGTCAGGCAGGTGTTTGTGTTGCTGAACTTGGTTTTTACTCCCTTATTTTCACAGAGCACCATCAACCCAGTGGATGGGATCTACCAGCCCCCCCTGGACCCTGTAGTCAACACCACAATGCCAACACAGACCACGCTACCTACAGGTACTCGCACACTGTCACACTCTGATAAATGGTTTATATTTCATGATCAACTCAAAGGTGATAATGCTCCCCCTGTTGTTCAATTTTTAAGTAATCTGCACGCAAAATACTTGCGGTTTTTTTTTAATTTTATTTTACAGCGAAATCGGTGAGATGTAAACTTTCTTGAAACTTGAGTTTGTTCCTGGTTTTATTGTACAAAATGCTCGGATGAGACAAAGTTTAACTGGAGGACTCTGACCTGACTGTTAAGAATGCTGTGAAAACAAAGAGCGCAAAATACCAGCTGCCCCAAACCGCAGCTGGCGCCTACGTCTGCAGCGTCTCTCATGATGAGATGCTGGTTTTAATATCATCTGGCTTCCTTCTAGGGCGTCTGTTCAAACTCGTCTGCTTTCTCTTTTGTTTTTCTGCAACAGACGCTTCTCAGGTGTGTAAATCAGACCAACGACCCTCCACGTTGCCTGTTGGTCCCGTGGTCACAGTGATGGGGAGTCTGCAGACCCCAACTCCCAACAGCACAGGTAGGTTTTCATTGTTAGCCTATTTTCACAGCAAAAGTGTACAAGTTAGTTTTTTTGTTTTTCTACATTAAAAATATAACAGAGATGGAACATTGAAAACTCTTATCCATGTTTAAAGATTTAAAAAAATGTTAAATCTCTCTAACAATGGGGGTTTTCACAGTAGTTTAAGAAAAGTAAACGGTGATGTCAACTTCTGGTTTATATCCCACCAAACTGTGAATTAATCGTGTTTTTTATATCTTTATTAGATGATTAAATTGCTTCATTCCCTACAGGTTATTTCTTTGGTGCTACAAATCAATATTTTTAATGTGCTTTTTACTAAATCTATATATTGTCTTTGAACATTAAAAATAACCGAAGCTCATCCAGACTTTTTATTTTTCAGATGCGTCGTAAGCCAATAGATAAATGCTGTTCCAAATGTAAAACTATACATTTTCAATATATAAATGATGGCTTAATGATGTAATATATAGTAAAAGTCACAAAGAACATTTTATCCCAAAAAGAAAAAGTTGCTTTAAAACATGTCGACTTTAAAGATATTGATGTAAAAGAAGCACAGCCACGTATCCCAACTCATTGGAAGAGTGTTTGTTTCTCCTGCAGTGAGTTTATTTCAAAACTATTTTCATGTAATGTGATTAAATCGTTGAACAAAATGAGAAGGAAAACCACTTGAGGAGAAAAACTGTTATTATTTATTGTTGCACGCCGTCGGCGGTGAACATTAGGTAAATTAAAGGAGCCACGTCCAGAAGCAAAGTTTGCAGCCTGTGTGTCTCCTGTGCTGACGCAGCGGTGTTAAAACGCTGTGCTGTGCATTAAGGATGCTCGCTCCATGCCTGACTGTGCAGTCATTATGCTCTGCAGAGGCAGCAGAGTCACTATGTTAATGCTTCTGTGCACTGCTTGCTCATCCTCCAGTTGATTTATCCATCATAAATGGAGCCGAGCCGTCCATCATACCAACTCTGATGTCTGCTCTTGTGTTTTTGGGGTCCATCAGGGAGTGGCCCGTCCGGCCCCAGCAGCGGCGTCGCCTCTCCAGCTCACATCCCCCTGCCGTCACACTCAGTGCCAGACTTCTCCTACTCCTCCAGCGAGGATGAGTTTTACGATGCTGACGAGTATTACCAGAGCAGCACTTCACCCAAACACTGCGCAGAGTGAGTGTTTTTGTATCTTCCACCACCTACTTTGGATTTATTTTGTGCATTGAAAGCAGGATAGTCATTTCAGGTGGGGGAGTTTTGCTTGGACTCCTTAAAAGTCCCGCTGCATCACCAGCTTCAGTATTAACGGCTTCCTCTAAGATCTCCTCTGTACGTCAGCTTAATCACCTCATTCCTCCGTCTTCTTTTTTTGTCCTCTGTCTCCTCGTCTTGCCCCCAGTCCCTCAGGGCCTCCTGCTGCCTCCACCCCCGCTAACGAAGAAACATCGTTAAAACGGCCCGCAACCACAGAGTCCTTCAACTCAAACATGTCAAACGGCACCACAGATGCAGGTAACAGACAGACAATAGTGAAAAGATATTAAAAAATACATTCAAAATGTTCATTAAGCTTATAGCTGAAGCTCCTGTTAAGTACTGGAAAGTTGTAGCAAATGTTGTTTTCAACATGTCAAAAGTACAGGAGCCTGCTAAAATATTTTATGCTGTTTCACTTTTTTTTCCCCCTTACAACCACAAACTTCAATTCATTTAGCTACAAATTTCATATGACAGATGATCATGAATGAAGTAGTTTCTAATTATGAAAGAACAGGAAAAACACATGATCACCAATTTTTCTTTTACGTTTTTTACTAATAAAAATCAGAAGTGTGGCAGGCACATATCCCAATAGACTGCCTGTATCTTCTGAGATGTCGGCCATCTTTTGCACTTCTCCTAGCTGAAGTTTTTGCTGAATTTTAAAGTTTTTCTAGGCTTTTATTCCCAGATTGCCTCATGGTTATTTCAGTACATCTTCTAATCAGCTCTCGCTAGTCTCCTTGCGTGGTCACTCAGTTTGTGAGGATGGACTGTTGAGCTATGAAGATTTATACAAATTCCTTCTAATTGATGATGGAATGAACTGAACTCTGGGGGAATTTTTTTGTATCCATCTCCTGACTTTTTAATATTTTCTCTGATTGGTTGGGCTGTTCTTTTGCATCCAGTAAATACTAACTAACCAATCACTTGAGATACAGTCATACTCTGGTGAATACTTTTTATAGGCACTGTATACAAGGAGATTTGCTGAACTCATCCAATAGTAGGATAAAGGCAGATTACTGATGTTCCAGTTAACTGAGAGATCTGCTGCTGTTCTTAGACATGTTTGACAGCCATGACGACCGTGATGACGACACGGAGGGAGAGTCTGTGGAAGAGCACAAGAGCGTAATCATGCATCTGCTCTCACAAGTCCGTTTAGGCATGGACCTCACTAAAGTAAGCACCCGATATTCTGCCGCTCCACCCTGAAGTTTTGTGCTGTAATATAAATGTTAAATTTATCTCGTCCCTGTTTCACTCTGTGCCAGGTGGTCCTGCCTACTTTCATCCTAGAGAGGAGATCCTTGTTGGAGATGTATGCAGACTTTTTTGCACATCCTGATTTATTTGTAAGGTGCGTACACTGTGACGACTCTTTCTGCAGAGGATCCGTGATGCAGAACTTGTAACGGTCTTTTAACCTTATTGTTCTGCATGCCTGACTAGTATCGCCGACCAACCGGAGCCCAGGGAACGCATGGTTCAGGTGGTGAAGTGGTACCTGTCCGCTTTCCATGCAGGCAGGAACGACTCAGTGGCCAAAAAACCTTACAACCCGATCCTGGGTGAAGTCTTCTTCTGCCACTGGGATCTTCCGAATGAGAAAGAAGAAGCTTCTCCACCCACGGTGAGAAAATCCTGACTTTATTTTAGACTTTTACACGGCCTTGCATAAATATTTAAACTTTTTCAAATTTGATCTCCAGGAATTTTAATGTCCTTATTAGGACTTTATGAAATGATCCGACACAAAGTAGCAGGTTAGCGTTTAATGTTCCTTCTGTCTGACTTGTGCTTTGTTGGACTTTTCCAGGAGTCGGTATCAGACGGTCCAGTTCCCTGGTCTTCTCCCAACAGTGTATGTTTTGTGGCGGAGCAGGTCTCTCACCACCCACCCAGTAAGTCGCCAAGCATCCTCGTCTCAGCATTCTCTGCTCAACCTTTCAGGGATTAAGATCCAGAAAACTGAGACGTTTTGCCTAAAGCAGCTTTTCATCTGGCTGGTTTTTCGTTCACGTTGCCATCATCTTGTTCTTTTATTCTCCATGTAGTTTCTGCATTTTACGCGGAGTGTGTAAGGAAGAAGATCCAGTTCAACGCTCACATCTGGACGAAGTCGAAGTTTCTCGGCATGTCTATAGGCGTCCACAACATCGGTCAAGGTGAAGGAGGCTCCTCCTCAAACACAACAAGCTCGCACAGAATAATAATTATGTATTGATATTTATGTTCTGGCTGCTATCTAGGCTGTGTGTCATGTTTGGAGCATGATGAGCATTACATCCTCACCTTCCCTAATGGATATGGCAGGTATGTGCTGCACCGTGCCGTCTCTGGACGTTGGTTGCAGTGGACCTCTCTGATCATTAGACCGTCTCCGCAGGTCAATTCTGACAGTACCGTGGGTGGAGCTGGGTGGAGAGTGCAACATATCCTGCTCCAAGACGGGCTACAGCGCCACCATCATGTTCCACACCAAACCTTTCTACGGCGGGAAGAAGCACAGGGTCACGGCAGAAATTTTGTAAGATGACTGATGAAGCTTTGCAACAACTTACAAACTCAATTTTTTCCAGGTGTGTGGGGCTCGATTTTAACATTTTTCTGCATTTTATTTTCCCCCAGTGCGCCAAATGACAAGAAATCTTTCTGCTCCATTGAAGGAGAATGGAACGCAGTGATGTATTCCAAGCTGGCAACTGGAGTGAGTTGTTTCTTCTTCTTTTTTCCCCCTTTGCTCAGGAATATTATTATTGTTTTTATGATATTTGCTTACAGCAACAAATCCCCTCCGCGGTCCGGGTGGGCCGGTAAACTTGCTCAACATGATTCCTAAACAAACTCGTATAGTAAAGTTCCTGCGCAGTTTTAACCCTCCTGAATTTATTGAACTCAAATTCTTGTCAATTTGGAACAATCCCTATCTGGAAAAATTTCCTTTTTTTATTAAGTCTGGAAATAAAGGAGTAAAGAGTTTAGAAAATCTCTTTTTATGTGGACCAAAGCGAATGGTGGCATTTATTTTAAAAAAATGGAAAGTATATATTTGTACATAAACATGTAGCCATCTTTAGAAAACGACTTCTTGTATCCAGGTGAGAAATTTGACAATTTCTGACAACTTGACACAGAAAACGAGAATTCATCACAATTGATGTTGCTGCTGATTTGTAACACTTCCACCTCAGATGAAACCCAGGCAGCTTTGTAATTTTTACTTTTCTGAAAATAAACTGCTACAACGTCTTTCTGAAGTTAAAGACTTTATATTTATAAAACTGAATGTTTAAAAAAAAAAAAAAAAAAAATCAAGGTTATTTGTTGTGTATGTTGAGATCTGAAGTTGTAATGAGCATTTATGGGGGAAAAAAAGCAAAAATTAAAGGAAACCTATAAAAATATGGAATATGATTTAAGTGTTTACCAGTTTCAGAAATATACTTTATTCCATGGTTTGTCAGCTTGATAAACACTTGAATCTCTAAAAACTACTTTCTCTGACCAGTTTGTCCATCTTATAATGGATCCCCACATCTTTCTCTTTCTTTCTTTAACTCTGTGCTTTCTTTAGGTTCCATATTTATATACTGATTAGTGTGGAACTAACCAATTGAGTAAATGTTTGCAAAAAGTGTCTCAAAAATAGGCCAGTTTCTGGCAAAAAAAAAAAAAAAAGACAAAATTGCCAACAAACAAGTATATATCCTGCCTTAACCCTCCATCACATTAAGTAACACCTAAATGTTTTCTATGATCCCAGGAGAACGTGACGTTCATAGACACTAAGAAAATGGCCATCATAAAGAAGAAAGTGAGAAAACTGGAGGACCAACTTGAGTATGAGTCCCGGAGGTAAAGTTGGCTGCAAATTTTAAGTGAACTTCTTAAATATCTCTATCCAGACAAGAGCATTTTTAACCCTGGTTTGTGCTCTAGGCTATGGAGAGATGTGACCCTGAACCTGAAGCTCAAAGACATCGATAGAGCAACAGAGGCCAAACATCGTCTGGAGGAGAAGCAAAGAGCCGAGGCCAGAGAGAGGAAGGAGAAGGAGCAGCAGTGGGAAACTAGGGTGAGGCTTTCTGCCTTCGTTTACGTGGCTTCTTGCCACAAATCCACAGCTTTAATTTGATTAATTTATTTCAAACAGGACAGAGAAATTATAATATCCATCTGCTTGTTCAATATACGGGGCTAAAGAGCCGTCAAATAAATTATATTACATAGACAAAATGGTAACAGACCTATTGATAGTAATGGGAATAATGACAATTGTAAGTAACAACCAGGCATACACAATCAGAATAATTGCCAACTTTAATTACCTTGACACTTAGCAGAAATACTGTCTGGATGTTTCACTGTCTGAACAACAGGAGGCGCTGTAACGATCATCTTTACTCCTCTGGACAGTCTTTTCCACCTGTTCTAAACAAAACGAAGCGTGAATAACTTTATCTCGTCCCTCTGCAGTTCTTTCATTGTACTTGGTAAAGAGAACTGGCTTGGTTTGACTTTAGCCTTCTGGACTCCAGGCCCGCATCCAAAAGTCCAGAGCAGACACACGCATACACGCACGCCTGTCTGCTGCCATTCCGGCCTAGCTTTGCCCTGGTGGCAACCCAGTGTCTTAGTTGAATCCATTTTATCACATAAAACCTCATTGAAATACATTGAAATGTTTGATTTGGATGTGGAAAAACTTTTAAGTTTATTAATTCTTTTCCGAGCTAGCGGATATGCCATTTTCTCTCAAAGCGATTGGTAAAAGTAAAACTTGATGTTTTAGTTGTACAGGAGATTTAAAGTGTTATAAAATGTTTCTGTTAGAGTTGCCGTTTCAAGATGACATCTTTATACAGTTGTTTAAAATGAATGATTTGCCCCCTGTCTTTTTTCCCAGCTGTTCCATGAGGACGGGGAGTGCTGGATCTACGATGAGCCGCTTTTAAAGAGATTAGCCTCTCAAAGGCACTGAGAACGCCACGCCGCTCTGATAAACACAGAAGTGCAAAAAGAAATCTGCACAGACATAAGAGTCTTCATAAGAACTCTTTTGCAAAAAAAAAAACCAACACTTCTTATTCAAGCCTTGGGATGACTGGTTGAACCTGTACACTGCTTTGCATCTGACTGTATAAAAAAATGGAAATGAATGAAAGCATCAAAGATGTAAACATGAGCTCTTCTCCTTACTTGGGCAATTTCCTCTTTGCTGGCCATTGATCCCATCCCTTCCTCCCTCTCCCCTACGTGAGACTCGGCACCGCTGAGAGGGGACGCAAGAGTCGACCATCAGCTTTAGATCCACACTCTCGATGATCCGGAGAAGCACTTGGTTTCCAATATACATGTTTTTGTGTTTCATTATGTAAAGGGGAGCAAGAGGTTTGTGACTGATGGTGTACAATTCAAGTGAAGCTTGATTAAAAAATAACCGGCGCTCTACATCTCAGGGAATCTGACTGAGGAAAGAAAGCTGCTGCACCCTCCCAGAGTCTGACAGCCTTATAGCAGTGGAGCGGATCGATCCTAAAGCGGCGGGAGAGAACTTCTCTGCTTGCCTGCAACTAGTTCAAACTGATCTTTATATATAGATATACATATAAGGAAAATATATATTCTTTTTTTTATTTCTAAATTTTTTTTGTTCCATTTTTTTTTTCTGGCAATACTATATAACTATTGGGGATATAAACTTTGATGGCTTTCCGTCTTTAGGAGTCATTCCATTTTGCTTTTCATCGTTTTGTTTTCATTTCAGCGTGGCCAATTTAGTTTTTTTTTTTTTTTTTTTTTTTTTTTTTTTTTTTTTTTTTTGTATCTTTAGTGTTAACCAGAAGCAAAACATGAGCCATGGCATCTAAATCCACTGATTAGGAGAGGTGAGATATATATATATATATTAAAGGAATATATGCAATTCAAAGTTTCAGTGCCAGTTATGCCAAAAAAAAGAAATATAAAGTTTAAAGAAAAAGAGAGTGGAGGGACTTTGAGCTGCACAGCAAACAGTTACCTGAAGGCATTCCTGAACAAAACTGATTGTTTACATGTTGTTCTTTCTCCATAGTGAGGATGTAAAGTCTCCCATTTGTCCTGCAGATCATCTTCTCATCTTAAAGCTCTCTCAAAATGAGCCAGCAGAGTAGACGCATCCGACTGGTTTCTGTTGTTTTATATTTCTGTGCTTTTACATCCAGAACCACATGCTGGTCAATACTAAGCCTTTTGATCACCGACTCACTGCTGATTTTACTATTTAAAACTATAGTTTGGATCTGAACTTGGGGGGGTTTTAAAAAAATATCATCACAACATGCTGAACAATGACAAAAACAATCCCTCTTATTAGTAGTTGAAGTAGTTAATTATCAATTGATACAAAGACCAAAAAAAAACAACTTGAAATAAACTTACTGCTGATCCGGAAATTTCAGTAACATCAACACAAATGAAAAGGCCTTTGTAATTGTCCACCTGGTCTTAAGCTCAATTTGAAGCTTTGCTTCTGTCTTTTTCTTCTCTCCATGTTTTTTGTATAAGTTGTTGAATAGAGGCCTTGCCTTTCATTTCAGTATTGCCTGATAGAAGCAATCGAAACAAATGTATTTTTTTTTTATTTCCTTCTCATCATAACCATTGATTGTATCTGACTCTCCTGATTATTGAAGCATTATATTAAATCTCTGAGAGTTATTTCCTGTCAGATTTGGTCTATTTATTTTTTTAGGTCACCTTCTTTCATAACTGCTGTAAAGTTGTTTTTTAATATATGTTTAGTATTGTGGATCAAAGCTTCATAATAAGATGTACTTTCCTTCTCTTCCTTGTTGAATAAATTACAACATAGGTCAACTACGGTAATATGGCAATAATGAAAATAGGAGTAGAAATGGGAACTGTTCAGGTTGAGTGCTGTAGCTGTTGCAGTAAAACCCAAAATTATTTATGTCCTTTCCAGATTTGAAGTTGTTTTTATACCACTGGAAAGATGTTTGATAGGAAATGAGAACGGCATCCATCTAAAGGTAATGAGACCAAGCTTAAGAGGGGATCATCTTGTCTTTTTTTATGATGTCACTTGCTTTGGTCTCGGTGGCTGAAAAACACGCCCACAGCCTTATGTTCCCACCACCATGCTTGACTGCTAGGGTGCTGATCTGGGGCCTTTTGTATTTTAAATGAAGACTACCTCATTTACGATCAGACAGGTAAATCTTAGTTTTGAGTGACTAAAGACCAGAATTCATCTTTGCCCAGGAAAAAACTCTCAAAGTCCAACCAGGGCTTCATGACCCTCACTCAGAAAACTGACATCTTCTGATGACCATTGGCCTGGTTAGGGAAAATGTCTTCCTAGCCCTTAAAAGCTGCAATTTTTCTAAGGTGTTCTTGAAAACAAAGAAATATGTTTGCTTCCTTAGAAGCATCTCTGCAGCATCACAGCTCATTGAAATGGGTGAGTTATCTCCACCGGCTCTTCACAATTTACTGGTCTAATTTGAAGTGGTTCAGTATATTAATGTTGGTCTCATTGTTAATTACTGCTAATCAGTTAAAAAAAAACTTTTTATTTAGAATATTTTAGCAGCTCTACAATAACCATGAGTGCGTAGTTTAATGCTACTCACTCACTCATGGTGAGTAGCATTCACTCATATATATGAGTCAATGCCCATACATATGGGCAAAGAAAGAAAATCGTAGTATTTAATAAACATAGCCACAACAGGAAAAACTGTAATGGCTAGTATGTTTGTATTAGTTAGAAATGAACATGTAAGTAATGCATAATGTATGCTTGCAGGCGGATTCATCATCAGTATGTCTTAAGCACATTATTCTAAGTATTTTTTGTCACATGTCAGAGGGTCAAACATATTTCAAATATAGACTTCCTTTTAGAATAGTTATTTGTTCTTGACAGAACGTCCTGAGGGATAAGCTTGTGCTTCTAAAACTATTTTATACAATTGAACTTGGCAGAAATTGTAATCGAAAGGCAGCAGATGGCGCTAAATGTCTTGCTACTTTTTTTCCCATGAGCCTTTGCGAGATTATATATATAAACCTCTCGCAGCAGCTTCTTCCTCCCATTTCGTCTCTGTCCGAGGTAAGGATGTTGCAGTTTAGCCGCTGCAGTTTTTATTTATTTAATTGTCTGTGTGACCACATTAATCATTTGTGGGTAGTTTTGGTGTTGTTGATGCAGCTTTAAGTTTTTTTTTTCTTTTAGTTGAAGTTTAGTTTTAGGGTGAAACTCCAGTAGGCCTCAGCCACGTGTTGGTGTTAGCATGTAGCTGACTACACCAGCCTCGCTGCACCTTAACGTAGCTGTAAATAGTCGCTGTCCCATGGATGAATGATGTAATTTCGTGTTGTTAGGGACATCTGAGTTAATGTGATGAGACACGACACTCTGACTCAATGGGACAGTTTGGCTGCAGGCCGGAGGTGTTAGCAGTGCAGCTCCTCCTGAAGACGGGGCTTTCTAAATGATGCAAAAAATACTTTTAGCTCAGTAAGATTTATTAAAGTTCTGCTTTCTTGTTTGCAGGGCGGTGTGTGGGATATGCTGAGATGGGAAGCCACGTGGCATGGTGAGAACAGTTTCCTTAAAGTTAGATTAGCTCGAGTTTTCACGAAAGCTAAATTGTGTGACGGTTCTAATTGCTTATATTTTCTGCTTAGGGAAACCATGGATCATCTGACTACTGTAAATCTGCACCTTATGCATAGGTGTGTAAGTTTTCCCTCACTGAGTAGGGGTCATCCTGTGTGAAGGTCGATGATTAAGTTATAAGAGTAGTGGACAGAAGTGATTTCTGAGAAGTTTTAACAATGAGGCCTCATCAGTTCAGCTCTTATGTGTAATCTGCTAAACTGATCAGTTCTAATGAGAAATCATCCACAGGTTATGGAGTAATTCAGGCAGCTGAAGGACCAGTATGATGGAGGTAAGGCTCTACAGCTTTGTAACATATATTTGAAGGCAGAATAATGCATCTCTCTGGTGTTTCATGTGAATTTAAGCTGTTTTAAAATAAGTTGAATAGCAAAAAAATAAATTGCAGACTATGTAACTGAACCTTTATTATTCATGTCATTCATTCATCAAAATGCAGTGGATTGGATTAATGTACTGTACTAGTTTGGGCACTGACATCCAGTTAATCTTGGTGCTAAAGTATTATACAATGCATATTCATGTAATCCCGTGTCTCTAGCTAAATATGCTGCGAGTTTAGGCTACAAGCCAAATGAACATTGGGATAAATCTGCAGCTATGGAAGTAAGACTTGGCCATCATGAACTGGTTTATTTCAGACATTAGATTAAATGATCTACTAAAAATGAAAGAACTGCATTCAGATTTTAAAAATGTAAAAACAAAATGTATAGCTACTCACCTGGACTAAACACTGGTAGGCTAGGCTACATTTTGTAACTTTTTCCAAGAAGTCAGTTTTCTGATTAAACTGTCAACATTATTCCTAGGTCAAAATTGAGAAAATTTCAGGATCAACACCTCAGTGAAACATTAGTCTGCCTTTGATCACTTTTTCAATAGTCTTGTGCTGCAATGATGACAATTATTTGCTACTCTCGACTTGATGGATGACGATACTCCAACCACCTATATTTATAATCTGAGGCACAAAGATTGTGATGCATTTTCTCGTTGAATCTGAATCCTTTTTTTTTAAATTGCTCATCTTTATCTTTCAGCTACGCTGATCGCTTCAACGACTGAGATGCAGGTAATGACCAAACTAGGTGTACTCAATGTTTACTGGATGACTGTCTGTGATGAATTTTGTTATAAAACAATGGGAATCTCTCTGAAAAAGAGTGAAAGAGGACTTTATTCTGACACAGCTTGAGCAGAAGGATGAATATTTCTGCTTAAATCTTAACTCTTGGTAATCAGCCCGTTTCTCCTTCAGGTGTTTGGCATCCTCATACCCTCTGCTCCAGGATTTGAATCTGTTGGTGAGTTTTTATTAGAAATGACCTAAAGTACACACTTTACCTGATGCAGTGATGATCTTATAGTTCAACAGATCACTATGAAGAACAATCTTTCGCTCCTATCTGATGCACCGGCTTCCCTAACCTCGGTTACATTAGCTCAGTGACCTTTTTACTAACATTTCTTTTTGTTTTTCAGGAACCAGCGTCTGCAGCAGCTGATCAAGGTGAGCTTTATAGTGAAGATGCATCTTCCAGTAACATTCGATACAATGATGACTGCATAGTTCAGCTGATAATCCTATGAAGACCTCATATCGTCTTTCACCCCTAACTGACGTATCAAACACAAATATCTGAATGTCCAGGTTGATTAAAGTCGAAGCTGATCAGTTTTATCTCCTGCTTTCTGATAGGAATGGATGTCATCATGCGACTCCCTGCTGCTTCGCTGGTAAGATTTTTATCTGCTGCAGGTTGAAGCTAAAGGAAGTTCAGGTGTGATGAGTTTGAATCAGGTCGCTGATCCTGTTGAGGAAATAAGTAACTCTCTGATCTGATGTTGGTATTTATTTGATGATTGCACAGTGCTGGTTGTGTCATTTAAAGACATTTGTTTTTCCGTTTCCAGAGCCTCTGAGGGGAGTGGCAGCTCATATTGGAGGAAGCTGAACTGAAAGGTGAGTAAAAATGACGTCTTGAGCACCTGGTTGAGGAGAAGCCACACCTCTACCTGGGATCGATCATAATCTGACCTGTGATGACAAAATGAAGACTGATTAACCATGACGTGTTATATTAGCTCTAGCTGATGTGGTCGGTTCAGTGGTAGTCCTGTTCCTTCCTGGATTGTTTATCTGACTAATGCTCTTGTCTCTTCAGGTCAACAATGCTTCTGGACTGCAGCGTGAAAGCAGACACTTTAAACTAAGGTAAGGAAAGAGTCACTGTTGTGAAACATTAAATGTGGGTTCGGTGATGTCCAAACAAATGTCTGACCTGAACTGTAATGTAGACAAATGCAAAATATTACTGAGCGACCCAGTGAATGGAAACATTTTAAAACCGGTTGCTGACCTGTAATAAGGTTCTCATTCATTCTTTACAGGAGATGAACTCAAGCAACGGTAAGGATTTCATCTTATTAACACATTTTAGGAGTTTCTATAAGCTGGCCATTTAACCAGTGATGAAAAGATTCTGCCAAATGAAGATTATATTGATTATAACCCTTACCGTTCCATTATTTCTGAGGTTTTGTGGTCAGCTTGAGACCTACATGTCCATTAGAAGAAACTTTGGTCTGACGAGCCGCTTTCTTGCAGGCGCCGACACGAAGATGATGGGAACCTTATCGATTTACTGAACTGATGCTGTGATCAGGATGGTCTGAGCTTCTGGAGTTTGTAATTTAATAAAGATTTGAAATTAACCCACACTGTTATTACTTGTCTCAAGTAATCAATAACAAATGTTTAACAAAGTTGTACTGAATTTATTTTTGATGGCACAGAGGTGAAAACATTAATATTAAAGAAAATGGAGTTGATGCTAAAGAGCAAAAAGATGTTTCCCATTGGGGTTAAAAGAAAACAAAACAATGCTGAACACGGTAAAACGCACTATTAAATAGGAGTCGCATGTAGTCCAAGGTCTGGAAGCATTTCCATGACTTGAACTAGTTTTAAGTTTACATGATGTCTAATTTTAATGAGGTTCCCTGTTTCTTTTATTCCTTTGAATCATCACAAAAGTTTTTTTTATTTTTTTTACTACTTCAGATTGAAATGACCCTGGTGTCAAACTGGGTTGATGCTTGTAGAGAAAGAAATGGTCATTTTGGAGAGATTGAGCTGGAAAGCTGCTAGAAATCTCCTTAAAGTACATTTGGAAAAGAGATTTTAAAATTAATCTGATTTGAAGCAGTTCTTCCCAAAGTGCCACAGTGAGATCAGATAATCACTTTTGTAAAGTTAGTGGTATACTGACCTGTTAATTTGATAAATGGCCAGTAAATATCTTGGGTTTATCTTTAATTTCTATTTGTCTTTTGATTTGAGTTCATGTTATGAAAATGAAGACTCCACCATTGATTCCAACTTTAAGAACTGAAGTAATTTTGTATTGGAAGCGCTGAAAAACCTATATTATGTTAAATGTATACAAATTTAAAATGTGCATCTCTTGAGGTGACTTGAACACAAGTTTTATGTATGGTTTTGTAACGGGTTACTTTTACCTAGTTACTTTGACTCCACTTGTATGAAGTAGTGATAAATGTATTACAATAATGTGGCTGGTGCAGATGGTGAACATGCAAGACCTACATTAAACTGTCTTGTTAAAACAAATACTCTCAAAATACCGACAAGGCAGACACTTGATTGCTGATCAAATTAAAGGATTTGTTTATACAGTTAAACAAATCCTAAATCCATTTTTTAGGTTCCTAAAAAATGTTTTTTCATTGAATCTAAAGTTCATGTTCTGTCATCGCAATTTTCCAAATAAACTCCAGCAAATCTATCATGGCTTTTGGTTTTGGTTTGTCACCACATGATAGTAGTCCCCATATAGAGGAGCACCAGGCTCTGCAGCGGTAAACAGTTGGTTGTATTATTGTAAATAAAAATGTTACTTGCAAATAAAATGTCGCTTTTAATAAGACATGGACCTGAATAAAAAAATATGTAGAAACCAATCCGTTTTTTTTCTAAGGCATTACCATTTTTGCTGTTATTTTAAAACATTAATTTTTCGGTTGTCACTATTATTGCACTTACCAAATATGGAAAAATTGAAGTCATTCAGTTATGGTGGCCAGCATGAGGTCACTGAATATTACTAATCACAGCCAGGGAGGGGTTAGAGATGGTGCGTGATGATGTCTGAGCATGTCATAAAGATGAGTTAATTTCTACATTATTTAAACGAGGGTGCAAATTCACATCTTTTTTTCATTGATATTCAGAAAATAAATAATGCAATCAAGCCTGTTTATCCCGGTAAGCAAAAGAGTAAAATAATACAACAGCAGCTCCCTTGTAAGGAAGTCTAGTAGTGAGAAAAAATAAATCGCTGCTGATGTGATGTTAGTCTTTTTCTGTACCAAATGAGGTACAGAAAAAAATACACTTCTTGATGTAAAGCTACACCTGTACATTTGGAGGGGAAAAAATCAACCTGCCGCCGCTGCTTTCCCCCTCTTTTCTCTGTGGGCGGAGTGAGGCGGAACCGACTGGGCGAAGCTAGTGCTTTCCCGGACATAATTCACAGGTGGTACCGAAGCGTGGGTGGAGACTGGACCCCTACGCACCCACAGCAGGCTGTCCCGTAGCGAGCTGGTGGTTTAAATAAATGGGAGAGAAGCTCCACTGCCCTGTATCTCCTCTGCCGCCGCGGCTCTCCGCCCTGCTCCCCGATGTTTGTGCGCTGGCTGCTGCCTCTGATCTGCGCTCTGTCCGCGGAGGCCGACATCTTTCCCCTCGATAGCATTAGCAACGTCTCCACTTACTATTTCAACTACTTCTACTGCAACATCTGGGAGGGGGAGTGTCAGCCCCACCAGGATGATGCCACACAGCAAGGTGAGCAGGAACATTATTGCACTGGTCAGGAGTTTCCGTCTTTGTTTTGAAAGGCCATCAGTGCTTACTACGGTGTTATAACCCCGGGTTTATGTCTCTGTTGCTGTGTGAAGTTCCTGTCGGGGACCTCTGGCCAGGCTTTCCTCAGGACTACACCAGCCTGCTGCATCAGTGGTACTGTAGCCTGGGCCAGTGCTGTGAGTCTGGAGACTGCAGGATAACCAACAACGTCACAGGTGATTTGTTTGTGTGTGTTTCACCTCTGCTTTGAGGTGTGACAGAGAGTAAACATCTGTAACATGTCTGTGGGAGGGGACAACCTGTCCAACCACCTTCATTAGCAGTGATTTGAATTATTGTTGGAGTTTGAGTTTCTCTTTAGCACCGTTTCTGTTGTGGACATTCTTCCAGTCTGGCTAGAACATTTTGTTTTTGGTATATGTTTGAACTTTAATTAGGCTCTTGCAGTATTTAAGGGATAAAATTTAATGTTTACTGTCGAATAATCTCAATGACTGCAAGGTGCTCAGGTCCTGGGCCCAGATGATCACCCCTCCACCACCGTGCTTGATTGGTGTTAAAGATGCACCAGTTAATCAACAGATTTTTCCTTTGATCAGATTGCAGATCATTTCACACACTTTTCGAGTTTTAAGGTTCGGGAGATATTTGTCGATGAATAAATTAGTGTAATTTATACTCACTACTCCAGTTCCAAATAAACCTGCAGCACATTTTCCTCTCTCTTATGTGATACGGTACTTTAAAGAAAAAACACTCAGGCTATAAAGACGAGTGAATGTGTGTTTCAGTTCAGCAAATCATTATTGGTGCAGTTTGTGCTGCCATGCTGTTTTTTTCTTCTTTATTTATTTTTAAAAGCATCTATATGAGGGCAGCACAGTGGTGTTCATCAAGTTTGCATGTTCTCTCGATACACACATGGTAGTCACAGCTCCCACCTAACTTTGTTATGTTAATTAGTTTCTCTAATTGCCCTTGTATAAGTGTGTGCATGCATAGTTATGGGTCACTGTCTCGGCTACACCAGTGTTTCCCAGTGATGGGCTGGAAACAGACACCAGCTCTCCATGACCTGGCATGTATAAGCTGGTATGATAAATGGATGGATGGATCTGCACCGTGGCCTGAGGTGTCTGAACGTTGGTCCAGTTGTCTTTTCGTTCATCCAGATGCAGCTCTGCAAACAGAAGTCGTGCTGCCACATTCCTTTCAGAGAGAAAAGCTTTTCTCCTACCGAAGTTGTCTGTCTTTTTCTTATTGTGCTTCCATGAACGTCAACATTTAACTTCACCAAAACCTCTGCTTTTATAAAGGCAGTCGTGCTTACTGAGAGTCGAGTGTGTTTGGTGAGCAACACCTGGCTGCTGCTTTCCTTGAAATTTCCCATGGAAGCAGGAAGAGAAGACGTAGTTTTCTCCATGACACTCCTGAATGTCATTGGAAACTTTTATCTTCCAGATAGTCGCTGCGTTTCGTTCCAGCTCTAAGGAAGTTGGCCAAGCCTATTTATTGTTTCCCGTTATCTCATTTTATTGTTAGTTTAATGTAGTGGTTTCTTATCAGCCAATCAGTAAACATTTTTGTAAGATGACCAGGATGACTAATGTTCCTGTAATTATCTTACATTTGGACAGGAAGCTTGATTGGGAAATGGGTGTTTAAACTGTTTGGTTTAACATTTGAAAGTCTTCAAGAGACCATGCACCTTACATTTACAGAGGTGAAATATTAGTTTGTTAATATAATTTTTTATCTAATTGAATTTGTAAAAACTGGCTAAGAAATAATAATAATAAAAAAAAACGAAAAGAAAAGAAAAATAACTCAAGTGCTGTATTGTGCGTCTGTTTTATCCGCACTCAGGTTTGGCCAAGGACCTGCAGACGAAGCTCCACGGCCAACACCTGGTCCAGTCCGTGGTTCTTAAAGCCATCCAGGGTTTTATCAACAACCCAGAGTCCAACAAGCCTCTGACGCTCTCCTTCCACGGTTGGACCGGAACCGGCAAGAACTTTGTGGCCCGTATCATCGCTGACAACCTGTACCGGGACGGGGTGAAGAGCGAGTGCGTCCGTCTGTTTATCGCCCCGTTCCACTTCCCCCACGCCAGACTGCTGGACACGTACAAGGTGAGACGTCCAGAAAACCAGTCGGCCCACGGGGACTGGACGCCGTGTTCCAGGAACGTGGTAAACATGTTCGTGGGTCGGCTCCCTTGCTTAATCAGATGTTTAGTCTGCGTTTTGAAACCCAGCTCGTGGGTGATAACGGTCACAAGATGGACCGATGCTGCAGGTCAAATATTGGTGCTTCAACACCACTGATATGCGTGGATTTTTGGAACCTGGCACGAGTCCAACTGGGCCACAATGACACAAACGGGCTCCTCGTTTTTACCCAATATCTGTTTTAATACTGGACTCTACATAGCGGATTAATGGTACGAAGAACAGTTTTCGACTGGATACTCTAAAAATCTATGGTTGCATGTATTCTCATGGCAATAAAAACATTGTAATAGCATGAGTTGGAAAAAAAGGTAATTTATTTCTGAAAAGTCAGAAAAATGAAGGTCTGAAGATGTTAAGTTCTTCATTTATCTCTCTCTTTTAATCCCCTGTTATCAGTATTATCATTATTCTTTTTATCTTTGATTTACTTATTAGTTTTATGTTTTTAAGGCGAGTTTTTTTGTATTTTGTATGCCTGTCCTGTTAAAGCACTTTGTTAAAGACTGTATAAAAAGTGCTGTATAAATAAATTTTGATTGATTAAATGTGTGATGCTGAATTTGCTCCTCTTCACTGGGTCCAGGGTCAGCTGAGGGAAGCTATCCGAGACCTGGTGCTGCGCTGCCCGCAGACTCTGTTCATCTTCGACGAGGCTGAGAAGCTCCACCCGGGCCTCATCGACGCCATCAAGCCCTACATGGATCACTATGACAACGTGGACGGGGTCAGCTACCGGAGAGCCATCTTCATCTTCCTCAGGTTGGTGGATCAGGCTGAGGGATGTGAAATCTGGGTCACAAGCTCAGCTCCACTCAGCGCTGTTCTGACAGCTCCTTCTCAGTGAAGGATGGGTTTTCATGGGTTTTCTTCTTTATGCATTTTTCATGTTTTTAGTAGTTTGTGTCTTGAAGTACTGACCAGCAGAGGTTTGACGTCCTTGAAATGTTTTATTCATTTTTAATTTATTTTACGCCATTTTCATCAGAAAATATTTCTCTCTTTTTTTTTTTTTTTTACTAAACATTTTGTAACACCCATAATAAGTGAAACTATTTATTAAAGTCTGCATAATAACTTTTCTAAGCAAATATTCAGAAATTATTAACATCTAATTTAATTTTCCATCAATATCTTCATTAAAAATTCATAAAAACATAGAAAATGTTCTTCAGTAATTAACACAATACTAAGCTAATTTAGATAGTGATGTATGAGGTTGTGGGAGTTCTCATCTGCATGTTTTGGACTTTCTTTGTGGTGTCCCCCAGGGGTCAGTTTTGGGCCCCATCTGTAAATGAATGCACTTCATAGACCTTTTGAAGAGAGTTGAGTTTTCTGATTATATATCTCTGTCTGGGGAAAGTGGATATTTATTTTTAAGAGTCTTTTCCTTCAATTTTGAACTTCAGCTAACTTTAGCAATTGGCTTCACTATAAGCATAGGGGGGGAAATAAAATAAAATAAATAATACAGTGACAGAGTTTGTTTGTTTCTGCTCTGCCAATCTTGACCCAAAGTGTGCAGAAATGCGATAAACGTGCCACTGCTTTTCATCACTACAGCAACATAGGCGGTGCAACAATAAATGACGTGGCGCTGGACTTCTGGCACTCGGGTCAGAATCGGGAGGACATCGGTATGGAGGACCTGGAGCATCGGCTTCGAGCTGAAACTCTGGAGACCCAAGGTACGCGGCTCAGCCAGGTTAAAGTTCAAGTAGTCAACCGTTTGTTTTCTCTGCAGCTGGAAAACTGAGCTACAGACAGCTAACAAATATTCTGTCAGACATATTATCTGTGTCTGATTTATTGTCATAAATTAATCATTATCATTGGTTTATTCTGTTTGTTTTCAAGACTGTAGTTAAATTTTAATCATGTTTTTATTCTGATTTGGTTGTTTGTATTTTTCTTAGGGGGCTTTGCTCAGAGTGAGCTGATGGCGGACCACCTGATTGACTTCTTTGTGCCTTTCCTGCCTCTGGAGTACCGTCACGTGAAGCTGTGCGCGCGAGACGCCTACACAGCGCGAGGTCTGGAGGCAGATGAAGCAACACTGGATGAGGTGGCCAAGGCGATGCTGTACGTTCCCAAAGAGGAGAGACTCTTCTCAGCCCAAGGATGCAAGTCCATCCCGCAGAGGATCAACTTCTTTCTCCCCTAGAAGGAGAGAGAGAGAGAGACAGAGAGAGAGAGAGAGAGAAAGACGCAGCGACCTGGAGGAGGCGTTACGATTGCTTTTCCGGCCCATCTGCATTCAGAGCCACAGAGCGTGTCCTTCGCTCTGTTCTGTGCACTAACCCTCTCCCCACACAGACACACACGCCGTGTCTGTCCAGGTCCCTGGGAGACGGCCAGGCAGCAGGGCAGGTTCAGGATAAGAGGAGGGAGCGGCAGGAGCCGCCCTGCAGGGATCAGGAGCGTTGGTGGAAACACTCATTCCAGACGGTCGTTACGGGAGGCGTGGCTGCTCTCCCTTATCTGCCTGGTTTGAGTATCACAGCGTCGGGATGAAGACGTGAAGAAGTCCTTTGACTGTGAAAACTGATGTATCCTCTCACTATTTATGTTAGGTTTTTTTTTCTGCAGAGTTACAACTTGTGCTGATTTTTCTGTTGTCTTATAGGTTCACATGTCATGTGTTGGTATTTGCAGACGTTATGCTTTTTTTCACGCCGTTATTTATCGACATCATTTGTGCCATGTGGTGTTTCTTAGTAAAGTACAAAACAGACTTGAGATCATTTTGCATTTTATTCTTCTATCCCAAGGTGAAGAATACACAGCACTCTATTACATTATTATCACTGGCACATTATTATTGCTTCTACCTTACTTTTCTCACACAACACTTGTGTTTTGTGTAATCATAGAGCGAGCTTTGAATGAGTATTGTGCTACAAACAAAATGCCATGGCTTACATTCAAGAACAGTCTTGTAAATGTTTCTGAAAAATGTTACCATAAGCTCATAAGCGGAAGCTAAGAAAAATCTATAAAAGTTTTTAGTAAATGTCTTTTTCCTCTAAAGTGAAACTGTGGAAGTCCTTTTTTTATGTGAACTCAACATATAATTATGCTTTTATTTATTTTATTTGTTTGCTGTCACCTTGAACTACTCACTCTGACTAGGTTGACATGAAAGTTTTGTTGTTGAAATCACTTCACATATATTGGATTATTGAAAATTGAATAAAGCCGTAAAATATTAACAATAGTTGTTATTACTTTGGTTCTGAATTGGTGGTCAGTCATGATTTATTTATTGTGTGAATGAATTTCAAATTGGCGTGTTTTTATTTGTGCATAGATTTAGGAATTAATTTCACAATAAATTCAATCAGGAGTGTGGCATTAATTTATTGCTATTAAGACACAATGTCTTATATACTCTATTGTTTAAAAGTATTCATTCTCATTGATCATTGTCAGATTTATTTTAGGTTTCACAACTACAAATGTCAATGTATTTTATTGAGATTTTACAAGGTACACCTGATTCTGATATTTTCTAGTGAAATCAGTCAAAACATAGAGAATATGACTTTTATTTTGTGATGAATATGCACAAAAATCTGTCAGAGAAAAAGCCATGTAATACAGATTGAAGCGCAAAGGTAACTAATGCTTCCTATGTCAAAATATGTCAAAAACAACCGAAAAACGAACAAAACGGGATTGTCACGAGTTTGTTGTACTTTAAATTGTACAGAGAAAATCCATAATTTACTATCTCTTTTTTACATTTGTTTTTGGAGAAACAAATGCACTGGTAGATATTTTTAAGGCAAGGATTAAAATAATTCCGAAATCTCGTGTCTTCCTTTCAAGATATATTTGGAGAAATATTCTCAAGTGCTCACTTTTAAAACCAAACTAATTATAAGCTCTGAATATGCACGGTTTAATTAAGCATTATGGAAAACATCGTTGATTTTACATGCTGGTTTATCTTTTTATGGTTTATCTTTGTTGGTTATTCTGGTGGGGAGTTCTACAACACTAATAAGATCTATTCTTCCATCCTTCTTTTTTTTCCCTTCAGCCATGTGATTCATCCAGGAGCATCATTCTCCTTGGGGCGTGTATCAAGCAAACGCGTGGTCTTCCCTTATTGGCTACAAACCTTAGCGTTCAGATTTTCTCTCCTCCGATTGGCTGAATGCCGCGACTCTGGTTTGGAGCCACCGACCAATCAGATTCAGACATCTGTTCCGAGCAGAGAGGAGAGAGGCTGGTGCTCCTCGGCGGCTCGGTACTGTAGCATGACTGTATGAGAAAGACTAGACCAGCACCGCTGACATACAGAATAGGAAAAGCCAAAAAAATATCCACATAGGCGTGTATTTGTACTTTACTATCTTTATTCCGGACGGAGTGCTTTTAGCTCGTAACCATGACAGCGCTGTCGCTGATTTTAATGGCCGTGTCTGCCGCCTCTATCCTGGCCGAGTCCTCTGTGTATTTCCGAGAGCAGTTTGAGGATGGCGGTAAGGTTTTATCTTTATTATATTATTATGTTCTGACTAAATATCGATTCTTTCCACTTTTCATTTATTTTAGCATTAAATTAAAAAATATATATGCTTCATTGATAGAATGGGGTTTCGTACTTTGAATATTTTTAATGCAGTATTTTGCACGGATCAGCTGCTAGCTATAGGGATAAAATACATTTAATCTATAAGACGATCAGTCTTGGATCCCCTTCTTCTTCTGCCTCAGTCCTTCATCTATAGTCCATCTGTTCCCATCCCCAGTTGTCTTCGAAGCTCTCCCACCACCCTGCAGCACATCCCTACCTTGGTCATTCTCTTTTATTCTCCTCATCCCTCAGTAACATGCATCTGCACAGATTTTATCATCATTATCATTAGCGGTTGAACAGGTGCTTTTAACAATGTGTGATGCTTATCACAATGAACGCTCAACCTGATCTTGTCTGTGCAGATGCCTTCAATAGTCGCTGGATGGAATCCAAGCACAAGTCAGACTATGGCAAGTTTGTGCTGTCTGCAGGGAAGTTCTATGGAGACGCAGAGAAAGATAAAGGTGAGTGGGGGGGAAAAAAAAACACACAATGATGTGGAGGTTGTCTTGTAAATGCAACTAATAAATGAAGGAGTTTAGATTATCTAACAGTGGTGAGCAGTGGTGGTTCTTGTATGAATGTGGAAGATCAAATTCTTCCACCTCCTTCCAGTGCTACTATTGCTGTCTGAAGAAATGCACTGCTCCCGGTCAAAAACAACCAATCAGAGCCACAAAAATGGTCTTATCACTGTCAATCAACCTCGTGTACACAGTGCTAAATGTGCTAATGGTGGAAAAATAGCTTACCGTTCCAGGAAAACAATTAATCCTCCATCATCAGTGACGATGCTAGCTAACCTGAGCATTCGCGACAGGCTTTGCTGTATCATGGAAGCTGAATTTGTCTTCACAGATTATCTGTCTCATATTATACTGTCAGGGTGTAGGGATGGGTTTAACAAATATGTAAAACAGCTACAGGGCTCTGCTGATATTGGAGCCAGGTGTGCTGAAGCAGAGAGACACCTAAGAGTTGCAGTTTTTGTAAATCGCAAATCAGTCGAGATCCTACGATATGCCTGGTGTTGGTCAGAAGCAGTTCAGACTCCTCAAGATGCAAAAATAGTTTTTTTTTTTATTTAGCACCAGATTATATGCCGAGTGGACATAACAGTAAGCATAACATGAGCCTATACCAGAACCACCACTGTGTTTAATGTTGTTTGTTTTTTCCATCCATTTTCTTTACACCCTTGTCCCTTGGTGGGGTCAGGAGGGGTGCTGGTGCCTATCTCCAGTTAACGTAATGGGCGAGAGGCGGAGTACACCCTGGACAGGTCACCAGTCTGTCGCAGGGCAACACACACACTCAGGGACAATTTTTTTTTTTTTTTTTAGAGAAACCACTTGACCTGACAGTCATGTTTTTGGACTGTGGGAGGAAACTGTAGTACCCGGAGAAAACTCCATGCAGAAAAACCAGGGCTGGGAATTGAACTCAGAACCTTCTTGCTGCAAGGCAACAGCTCTACCAACTGCGCCACTGTGCAGCCTGGCTTGCTTGTTTGTTTGTTTGTTTGTTGTTGTTTTTTTCCAAAAAATCAAATTTCAGATGTTCTTTTTTAATTTGATTTACCCAGACGGCAGCTTTTGATAATTAATCAGCATACCACTGAAAACTGAAAACATTTCTGCATAAAAATCTGCTTTTAATGATTCTCAGCTCATGAAGCAGTGCCAGTGTTTTTTCTGTTACTCATCATGAAAGTGGCTCTAAATAACTCGAGATCAGCCTATTAAATTCTGCCTCAGCCGGGATCTTCGCCGTGATGATGCCGTTTTTACCGCAGGTCTGCAGACAAGCCAGGATGCCCGCTTTTATGCTTTGTCAGCCCGTTTCGATGACTTTAGTAACAAAGGCCAGCCTCTAGTCATCCAGTTCACTGTGAAACATGAGCAGACCATCGACTGTGGCGGCGGATACATCAAGCTGTTCCCCTCTGAGCTCAACCAGGAGGACATGCATGGAGACTCCGTCTACAACATCATGTTTGGTGGGACTCTTGAGTTTTTGTCAGATTACGCTTTCTTAATCATTTGCAACATTTACTTGTGTTAAAATGCTCTTGCAAATTTTTTGTTAACATACTTTAAGTTACTTAACTTTATCTTCTTCATGGCTCCTTCAGGTCCTGATATTTGTGGCCCAGGCACTAAGAAAGTTCATGTGATCTTCAACTACAAAGGCAAAAACCATTTGATTAACAAAGATATCAGGTGCAAGGTATGGCATAGTTTTTTCTCCTAACTTAATAATGAGAAAACTGCACAATCTAGTTTTTTTTTTTGGAGATGGGGAGGGAATCGAATGATTACCAATAATTACTAAATTCTGAGTAGTTGACCCAACAATGAACGAGGTCATTTTTAAAAGTCCCGCTTTTCGAGCCCCTCTTTCCCGTTTCTAACGTCTCGCTGTTTTCTGCAGGATGATGAGTACACCCACTTGTACACGCTGATCGTCAACCCCGACAACACCTACGAGGTTAAGATCGACAACAAGAAGGTCGAGTCTGGCAACCTGGAGGACGACTGGGACTTTCTGCCCCCCAAAAAAATCAAGGACCCCAACG
Source organism: Poecilia formosa (assembly GCF_000485575.1). Taxonomy (NCBI): domain Eukaryota; kingdom Metazoa; phylum Chordata; class Actinopteri; order Cyprinodontiformes; family Poeciliidae; genus Poecilia; species Poecilia formosa. The sequence goes on along the minus strand of NW_006799991.1, from coordinate 786,234 downwards.
CCAAAAAGCCAGAGGACTGGGACGACAGGGAGAAGATTCCAGACCCCGCTGACAAGAAACCTGAGGTTAGTCTGCTGTAACGGGGAGAGGATAACTTTGTGAATGCTTTATTCTCTCTTGTTTTAACCTGTCTTCATTTTTTTAAGGACTGGGACAAACCTGAGAACATCCCAGATCCTGACGCCAAAAAGCCTGACGACTGGGATGATGAGATGGATGGAGAGTGGGAGCCGCCTATGATTACCAACCCTGACTACAAGGTATTCTTACACAGATTTCACCTACTGCTGTGTTGTTATAAATATGCCTGTCAAACAAAACTCTTTCTCTTACATTTGACCAGGATTATTTGTTTTTCTGTTTTTTTTTGTTTTTTTTTACGAGCCTTAATGTGTGTTTTGCACGTGCAGGGCGAGTGGAAACCTCGAGAGATCGATAACCCTGCTTACAAAGGCAAGTGGGTTCACCCCGAGATCGACAATCCAGAGTACACAGCTGACCCGGAGATCTACAAATATGACAGCATCGGCGTGATTGGTCTGGACCTGTGGCAGGTGGGATGGTCTTGCTGATGGTGTTGAGTCAACGGTAAAAATACAGCAGCTAATTTAGAAAAACCCTCAAGGTTCCTACAGAGACTGTAAGGAAAGATGTAGAACTGGGCTGAAGTATTTAGCATGTCTGAGTAATTACTTACAAGCAAATAGAGCATAGGGTATTTTTTAATATTCCCTTTATTCTCTGTCCATCAGTCACTCAGATCACTTAATTTGTCCGTTAATTTAACTCGATGATTGAGCCACCTTCTTATTCGTCTTTTCACTTATTCCCTCTAAATTGTCAAATTAGGGGGCAAATGACATAATAATGAACGTTTGCTCTCACAAAACTAATAAACTTTAACTTTGTAAAGAACACTTAACACTGGAAGATATCTTAAATATCCAAAATAAAACAAAGACGATGAATAAAAATGAAATAAAAACCCCTACAACCGAAACCAAAAATAGAATGCATTGTGAAGCTTCTGTGAAACAAAAACAAATCATCATAATGGAAATTGAGCTCATTTTAATTTGCCATGCAATCAGTTGATTAATTGCGAAAATCTCATCTGTCCCTCCGTCCTTCCAAACCAGTCTCTGGTTTCTGCAGTTTCCATATTCAAACTTTGACCGCATAAATATTTGTATAACAAAACATAATCAATACATTTATTTATAACTCTAATCTGTTTTGACTGTCTGAAGCACATATGCTAAATTGGCTGTTTGATAAAGATATCATTGCGTCGGCATCATTCATTGAACAAGCTTGGCAACCAAGACAGAGTTCTGTATCCTCAAAAGTTCATCTTTTTGGTTATAGAATTTCATTTTTTTGTAAATGTTTGGGAAGCTTGTTCTCGACATGCCTCGTAGGCTGAGCACCATACTGTGGTGCATGACGCTCAAATAAATAAGTCAAATCTATACAGTGAAGATGAGCAAAAATAGCTGAGAATAGAAGCTCTTATCTAAGTTTCTTGAGGTGTTCTGCGCTCGGAACAAGAAATGCTCTGGATCTTTGTCAATAAAACATTTATACTCGATCTGGACTGACTGACTTGTGTTTTTTGTAAAGGTCAAGTCTGGCACCATCTTTGACAATTTCCTAATCGCCAACGACCCCAAAGTGGCCGAGGAAGTTGGAAACGAAACCTGGGGGAAAACGAAGGTATGTTCCCAGTTCTCCATCTGTCTGCAAAGACTCTTTGAATCTGACTTCATCAGTTTTGAATTATTATTATTTTTTTTTAATTGTACGTTGTCTCCATTTCCAGGACGACGAGAGAAAGATGAAGGAAAGCCAGGAGGAGGAGGAGAGGAAGAAGCGAGACGAAGAGGACAAGAAAAGGAGGGACGAGGTGAAGGAAGACGAGGAGGAAGAAGAAAAGGATGAGGAAGAGGAAGAAGAGGAGGAAGAGGGAGAGGAACCAGAAGAAGAAGAAGAAGAGGAGGAAGAGGAAGAAGATGAAGGCACAGACTCTCAACTCAAGGATGAGTTATAAACTCAGGAACGGCTCTGTTTGAGTCTGTGGGCTGTTGGAACGGAGACTGAAATGAAAGACCCTGATGAGCATCACCTCGGGGTGGATCTGGGTGGGACGGACTTTTTAATTTGTTTGTTTACAAAACAAAAGGGATAGGTCAATAAGGGCAATTACTGTTGTGTTTCCTGTTTCCATGAGCCACTACTGCTACTATTAACATGATTATTGTTATATAAAATTGGAATAACAGAAGTGATCCGCTGGAACGAATGTCGAGATTAGTAATTATAAAGCTGCAAGTTGTTCTCTGCAGAATCGTACAAACTATCATTTGTTTAATGAGAATCTAGGTTTATGTGAAGCTTTGACAGGAAAAATATATTTGCTGTATGGATGGTGCCATGACGATGTTTTGTTTACCTCATGTGGTTTGTGTGTGTTATTTGTTTTGGGGGGTTTTTTTGTACAAGTTTTACACTAATTCATGTCAGTCTGGAAGGATTGGATTGAGTTCTGCATCTTGACACAGGCAGTCTGTCCTGCTTTAACATTAAATTAAAACAAGGTTTAATGGGAACCACCATCAGGACTAAGACTTTGTGTTTTACACCCTGCTCAGATCAGCCTTCTGTCTGTGGCTGGTTAAATAGGCCACTTTAGAATGAAGCATCTTCTACAGTTTTCTTTCTAACCAACACTTCCACTTTGGTGCACCCTCAGTAGTCTTATTTATCATAATTAAGAGTTAGTTGTACATTAGGTCCTCTCCTGTAGCAGTGAATCATCTGGTACCCCAGATGATTTAACCAGTTTCCTCCTGTCTGATTTCAGTACATCTGCACTGCTGTACCCTGGCACATTGTCCCACACACGATGCTCCTTTTGTAAAACACACATTTTGTACTAATGGTCAGAAATGAAGTGGGGGAGGGGCAAATTTTATGTTGCTGTGCAAATAATAAAAACAATCTGAAGAAATCAAACAGATATGTATTTATCTCTAAATGTTGCGTTTGCATCTCGTATTCTTTTCTTCTTGCTGTTATGGCATAATGATTGTTTAAGGTTTTGTGGCTTTCAACAGTGACAAGTGTGGTTTTTTTTTCTTTTTTTAAAATCATGAATATGTGTTTTTGAGAAAGCTTACTAATGGGTTACAATGATGTAGCTTATTTCTATTCTGCGCAAGACTAAAATTCAGCATATTTTCCACATTTGATTCCCCTGGTAAGTTTTAAATTCGGTCGCAGCACCATAACCTCACATTGAATAAATATTTAGGAATCCAACCTCCAATCTGACTGCATTTACAAATTGAAGACTTGACTGCATGCCTGACAACTGCTTTAAAAAATGTTCATACATTTTTAAAATTGCATAATTTGGAATAATAATCCACAACTAAATGTTTGTGATTATTAATAATGATGTGGCACGAAGGGTCATTTCCTTTATGGGAAGCACAAAAGAACATGTCATTGATGTCAGTCAAATATTGTTTGGCCCTGCTCACACACAAAGATGGAGCGCAGCAGAAAATTGAGGGATTTTGATCACAATTTCTCTCTCTCTCTCTATATATATATATATATATATATATATATATATATATATATATATATATATATATATATATATACACACACAATGTACCTTTAAATCAAACTGAACTTTTCTGGTTTTAGTTCTGTTAGGATGATCAAAATCATTTCCTTTTGCCAAATGCCAGATCATTTTAGGGACATAGTTTTTTTTATTTTTAAGAGAATTAAAAAATTCTTTACTTGGATTGACACGTTTTTGTATATTTTCTTGGTATTGATGACTCCCACACCTGACACGGCTGACATTTCCTTAAAATGCGAAGGGACAGATAAGAAAGAGAAAAGATGAAAAACGCATATACTACACCTGATATAATCTAGAGATTGCTCCTGGAGAACTATTTCTGTATGTTTGTGTAAAATGATAGTAATACATAAGTGTAATTAATCTTAAACTTGTTTCTTGAACAAGATAATGAGTACTAACGGCCTCCACAGTTACTACATCCTAATCCAGTAAAGCCCTTTCGGGAGAGTGGTATGAATGTGAAGCCAGCAGATCTGGAAATGTGAGGAATGTGCTTGGCACGTTGTTGATTCTATGCCATAAAAATAGGAAGCTCTGAAAGACAAAAAGAGGGTCCAACTTGGTACCAACAAAGTGTCACTAATAAAGTGGTCTGTGGGAGATTATACCAGTCTGTAGTTATACCACAACTAACTTGTTCCAGTGCCTTTATATGAGTTTTGAAAGTGAGATTTTATTCTTTTCAGCTGACGCACTCTAGAGGGAGTCCTTGGCTCTGTTTTTCACTTTAGATAATATCTAGTTTTGACATAAATTTGCAGAAACATCAAGAATATCCATGACAAATGATCCTATTGCAGATACTGACATATTTTTTAGTTAGTATTAATGCTGAAGGTATCTTATAGTTGCAGGCAGTAATTATTTATATTTATTGATACAATTACTTAAGTAACTAATGGGGTAAAATTGACTTAAGAGTAGTTTTACTACTTTTGACTTTTACTTGAGTTATATTATTATGAAGTATAGCTACTCTTAAGTTTTTAATCCCAATTTAAAGGAATCTGTTAACTCTTGAAATAGGGAGTTCATACTTCCTCATTTTTGCAAGGACCCTTTAGGGGTGTACACTCTTGTCAAGTTTTAGCGTATCATCTCACAAATCCGACGTGTAAAGTTGGGGCCGGGGCGTTTTCCCTGAGATGAGAGTGAGTAAGTATTAATGACCCGTAGAGGGCCCCGTTGTTTTATAATCACATTTTACGTTTAAATATAAAATGAATAGGATTTCCCATCATTCCCTCATGTTTGTGTCCTGCTCCAGGTGCGCCCCCTATTGGTGTCTGGAGGTATCGCAGCATGAAAGCAGTGGGAAACAGAAACACTATGGCTGCCACTCTGTCTCTTACTCAGGTAACACTGTCTGTATAACTCAAATATATCGACAGCAAACGTCGCCGGCTTATGTTTGTTTCTCTTGAAAACACCTCGGAGGCGTTATTTAGACATGGCGGGTAGAAACGTGAGTTTTTATCGACCGTGGTGGCTGCTTTTGAAGTTTAGTCCTGCTGTGACTGGGAAAAGTTTCTGCCTAATCTCTTTGGGGACTGCGTAAGGGCGTAGCTAGCCAGCTAGCCTCTGAGCTAACAGCTAGTTTTGTGTCAGTGTTAGGCTTTTCTGACGCTTTTTTGTCAAACTGCACACTCGTCGTGTAGCTAACGTCACTTGGCTTCGTTTCATTTGTCGCTATTTCTCATAATTTTTGCTGCAGGCTAGTCGGTCATTGCCAAAGTGATGGTAATACGTGATACCCATCTGTGGATCAGTTTGTATTGTCGCTTTACTGTCACATTTCTCTTGATCAAATTTCAGGTTTTTACGTTGTATATCCAGTGTTTAGGACTGCCTCGGTGTTCGTGTGGTTTCCCATACGGTTAGACTGAATCTCCAGCCTGAAGATGGCTATTATTAGAAGTAAACATGCTACAGGGAGATTGAATTAGTGTTTTCCTTATGACCTTTTCCAGTTGAATACTGTTAACTGTTAGCCCGTTAGGTCATTTTCTATCCATGGTGTAGCAGTATGGCAAAAATATATAAATGTGTAATGTTGAGAGCTGCTTTGCAAACATAAGAGGAAGTGAACCATAGCAGCTACTAGCTTTCCCTGCTGAGGCAAAACGGCCAGCCTGTTGCTTGTTAAATGAAGAACTACCAATTTGTGTGATGATGTTTGTTTAGCTCGTAAATAAGTGATTTAACAGGCTGCAATCAGGTCTGATCAGTAGGTTGCAGTCCCAGACTTGTCACCTGAGCCACTGTTGGATGTAACAGATAGGTGGTTTGGCAGTGTTAGCTTATTGTTTGACTTAATACTCTGAAAATTACCCGTCTGTTTACTGTTGGTTTTAAAATTGGAGTTGGACAATATGATGAATTGTAGTCAGCATCTTTAATGTGCAAAATCATAATAGCAAAGATGTGCTCACAAGCAATATTTGTTAGGCTTAAAGTATTTCAAGTACCTTGCTTTCAATTTATGCTTGTCTATAATATATGAACAGTTAAATGGACTTAAAAGATGCTAAAGCCCAAGGACAATGATGGGGGCATCAAAATAAATCAATTTTTTTTGCTTTTTTATTGTACATCCCAGTCACTAATGTTTGTTGCTTTATGTTTTTAGTCTTCAACAGACTAATGGACCAGAGAGGCATTTTGCTGTTAAAATTTGACTCCATCTAAGTTATACAGTAATCAGGGTTTCTACAAAGCCTTAAGGTCTGAAACAATCTTCACTTTAGACCATAAGATGTTAGCTTTTCTCCCTGAAAAATATTGTAATTGTTGTAAATTTGTATGTTGGTTTATTCATTGGTTCTTCCATCGTTTGTTTTCTGAAACTTGTTTTCTGATTTGTTGTTGTGTCTGAGGAATAAGGGTATTTTTTACGGTCGGAGGGATGCGATATGTGCTGTAAGCTGTGTCAAATTGAATTTATTTCAAACATACAGTTTTCTTTGCAAACTGAAAAACTATATTACTTCTCAAACTGTCTTATTGTGTGTTTAGACAAATAAATTGACCATCTTCTTGTTACTTTATTTGCTATTGGCTCTTTTGTGATGGAACAATTTATACATTTTCTGTAGGTGGCTAAAATCTGTTGTCAGTAAATTGTCTTGAGCTTACTTTTCACTTTAGATGTTCAAATTAGGAAAGGTCAGTGTAAGAGCACCAGCATTACATGCTTAAAAGCACTATTACAAGTGTAGTTAATTAAATTATTAGGATATTATTCTCCATCATTCAAGTCGGTCTTACAAAGTCTCAAATTTAACTTTATAAAACCTGCAGAGACTCTGATAATTGAGGCGTTTTCTTGTTTCAGCTCTGATTTAAAGAGTCACCAGTACAATGATCACTGTGTTACAGCCGTCAACAGTTCCTGGCACACGATTTTGTGCGTCCCATAGAAGAAGTTGCATTAGTGTGAGAGAGGGAGAGATGGATAGATATGTGTGTGTGTGTCAACGGTTATCTCAGAGGCAGTTGAAAAAGCTGACAGATAACTGCTGATGACAGCCTTCAGCGTTCCTCCACCCCCCTCCACGTCTCTCATTGTGCCAGGATCTGTTGCAAGATTGACACCCGAGCAGATGTCTGCTGTCGTCCTTCTTTAGTTGTACAGTGGAGGCTAAATTTGCACAGTGGTTGGCCTTGCAGTGTTGGAGAGCTGAATGGAGGCGACTCATTTTGTTCACTTCTGCTTCCCTTCTTCCCTGCACTTGTGAATTGAAGCTCTCGATGACCATTTGTCAGGCCTAGCTAAACGAAAGAGGAAACGCTGATTTGTTTCCTGTGAAGCACTGAAGCGGTCAGAGGAAAGACGGGTGTTTACAGAAGTTTCAAGTGAAGGACAAATGAGCTTGTTGCTCTTTATGTGAGCGTCCAGCGCTTTGGGGAGTTCTTAAGAGCTCTTTCTAGACAAATCAAAGTCTTCAACATCGCAGTAAAGCAAAATGCGACACATCTGTTCAGCCTCACTGAATGTTATCAGTCTGCACCATACAACAGTAAATGGTGTCAAATATCTAAAGCCATTTTCTACATAATGTACACGTATATCTATATGCAGAGAGGGACAGAATGAAGAGAAAAATGGCTAATTGGCCAAAAAAGAAGAACAGCTGATTCCCAGAAATCAGGATTGTTAAAAAAAAAATGCTAAAAAGAATCGCCGGTTCCTTTAAAATGTGGCTAGATGACGTTTCTTTCTTAGTACATTATTGCCAAATACATGCATTAAGGGTCGAGGCAGCTGTTTGGTTGTCTGTGTTTGAAAGTCATTTTTCCTAATTTTGTTGGTCTTTTTAATCCTTGTGACTCACAATTCTGGAAGAGTTTTGGGTTGAATGCCATGAGAGGAATTATGACAAGAACCTGACTCAAGCAGTTCTCTCTGGAGTCGCTGTATAAGATACTATTAAATCACGTGGCTGTGGATTTTTCATAATTAATTATTCTTAAAGATATTTTCTTTTGCCTCAGCAGTCTTAAAATATTTATGAGGGACTACTTTATGTTAGATTGGATATTTTCAACAAGACATTTTAATGTAGTTTTTTTAAATCTATATATTCAGCAGTGTTTTTCTTATTTCTGTTTCTGGTACTATTTGGTTGCTTGAGTTGAAAAATAAGGTTATTTTTTGGGGAAGCTTTTCAAATTATGTGCTAAAATTTAGGAGGGTAAGTAAGTTTTACAAAGCCTTTTCTTACAAGAGCATCACAATTAGTTTGAATATTCAAAAGTTAGGTTTGCTCTTAGTGATTTCAATCATAAAGTAACGCTTATCTCAAACTGCTTTTCCACTGCTACTGTGTAATCAAAACCAGAAATTCAGTCTCTCAAATTTACATGAGACAAATTGAAAATGATTTTAATGCAGAAGTGTTTTCTCTATTCCCCTATATGACCGGCTTCAGTATTGGGAAGACAACTTTCGATCTTGACACCTTCCACAGGAAGGTTAAGCTTATAAAGTGCTCTTTTCAAGTGGATTGATGGAAAGTTGAGTGGGAGAAAAAGAAGTTTTGTTTAAACAGAAAAAGGTGCACAAGCAACAGGTGAAACTTAGCCTGGTAAAAACCGGCCCCTTTTTTCACGCTTTGCTTCGTAAAGAACATCTGGACCCTCTGCTACTGAGAAACATTTGCTTGCTGGAGGCATGGACTCTGTTAAAGTTTTAAATTTTACCCAATCGCTAACATTTAACGTCCAAGTTCGACGCTATGAAGCTTACTGGAAATTGAGAAATCGAGTTAAATGGGTGAAATTCCTCACGGAGCCATGAAGGGAAATGAGAATTGAGCAGAGTTGAGTAGGCTAGGTAAAACTGCACCTTTCAAGGATTATGAGGCAACACCCTTTATAGAGTCTGGTGGAGATTCACAAGCAGGGAGCTGCATTGTCGGCACTTTAAGAGCCGCCACAGTCAGGCGTGTCCGTGGCACGGACTACGACTGTCAGTCCTTTGGTGAAGCGTCTTCTGAACCAGAGACAGCAGCTGCTGCTTACCTGGTTAGGAGGAGAAAATGCCAGTTGATCTGAAGTCCTATTTTTAGACTGAATTAGATTTTACATTTTATTTGGAAATAAAACTCCCTGAGTTTGGCCGAGTGGAGAGCCCAGTTCTAGTGTGAATGTTCCATAAACAGTGGTGACTTGTGGAGCTGTGTCATCGGCTTGTGTTGGTCCAGTATGTTTTCTCAGTCCAAAGTTTTCCATGGATGCTGATTTAATTTCCCAGTAGGGCTTGGCGGCTGTCCACTCTGTACAAGTAGCAGCTTTAGTGACCATGGTATTGCCGTACTTCACTGACCAGAAAACCTCCCTCACCTAAACCCCAGAAAGAAAACTATAGGGTATTGTCAAGAGGAAGATGAGTCAGCAGGCTCAACAATGCAGACAAGGGAAAAGGATGTCACTAACGCAGCGTGGGATTCCTTCACATCTCGGCAGAGCTGCTGACCCTCCATGCATGATGCAGGAGTTTATGCAAGCAGAATCAGTGAACTGAACATAGATCTACTTTTCAGAAGGAAGATGTTGCTCTGGTCTTGTAGATCTTATGCAATATCCTTTTTATCTACTGAATTTGGGGTTTTCATTCGCTGTAAGCCATAATCTTCAAAATCAACCTGAAGAAACGCTTGCTGATCTGAAGCTGCTTGAGATTTCAGATATGAAGCTGAAGCAAAGGGAGGATTTAGCTTTTAAAATGGTTTTTAGACTCTTGCATTATTCACATAATTATTTCCTGTGTTACACGTGTGCCTCTTAATCTGTTGAGTATATGTCTCACATTTCATGGCTTTGCTATGCAGTGATGGTTGGCAATATTGTGTTGAACTAAATAAATAGTCGGGTTACTCCATGAATATATCTGTTTAATAAGTATAAGTATGGGTTTCAGATTAAAATTTTTCTTACTGACCTTAATTAACTTTTTGATGATATTCTAATGTATCTAATCACACCGGTATAAATGTAATTAATTGATTCAAGGTCTTTTTTTTCTTTTTAACAGCTTTCCAGTGGAAATCCCATCTATGACAAATATTATCGACAGGTAATATCTTCCCGTAAACAACGGCTTGTATTGCGTTTTATTGTATCGATATTTTTTATTTGTATTTTTTACATTTTCTTTACCATGTACCTTTTTTTATTAAGTTGTATTATTTTATAAACAGTTTTTATGCCAATGCAGATGTTTTCTCACTACCAACACTCAGAATGATGCAACAAATTCCTGAAAATGAAGAAATTAATTTCTAGAGAGTGTGCTACTGTTTAAACTCTGAACTATCTCTAGCTGCTCTGATAGTGTTGTTGTAGTCAGCTCTGATCTCTGGCCTACCTTTACAGTCAAGCCTTTGTGTCCAACAAAGGAAGTATCTTTATGAATTATTAATGTTTCTCTTTGCCAACCAGGGAGAGAAGCTCTATAAAAGACTACTAAGCTAATAGACTTCTGGGGGGAAAAAAAAGCTTTATTTTATTATCAGTATTGATTTTAGTGAGTCAAAGGCTCCTTTCTTCCGAAGAGTGACTCTCCCAGTTTATTTCTTCATTATTCCACCCTCTCTTTATGCAAAAGGATTGCTCTGAATCTGTTCATATCATAAAATAATATAACTCTTAGATAAATTAGCACATTTCTGCTGATATCTTGCTTATTGCTGTTCCTGTTTGTAACGTTGTGAGCATGCTCATGTGTTGTTCAGGTGGATCCCACTGGGAGCGGGCGGGTGGCGGCAGCAGATGCGGCTCTTTTCCTGAAGCAGTCGGGCTTGGCTGACATGGTTCTGGGGAAGGTGAGGAGTAAAGGCTGCAAATGGATCAGAAACATCTCATCACATCTGTCTTGATTTTACGTTTAAAATTAATCTGTAACCTCTTAATGTCTCTGTAGATTTGGGATTTGGCAGACATTGAAAGAAAGAGTTTCCTTAACAAACAGGTAAAAACAGCAGTGGAGTTGCATGGAAACCTCTTATGCCCCCTTCGGGTGTGTTTGTGAATTTCTTTCCACCTCTTTTTTTTTTTTTTGTTTGTTTGATTATTTTGTTTGTGGTTTGAATTTTCACAGAAAAATCCAGTCATTTAATCTCTAGTCAGTAATGAAATTGCAAATAAATTCACCACAAAATTACCACTGAATTATTGTACAACAATACATTTTCTGCTGTATTTCTTGAGCCACTGAAATAACGTCAAACCTGCTCAAAACTACTAACACTTTTAATCATCTAATGATATAACAGCTGTTTAATTATGTGAATTATTATTGCAATTTATGTTGAATAAAATGAATAACAAAGGAATGGGATTTTTTTGGTGATGAAAGTCTTGGTTGTGTTAAAGATTCACAACAAAACTAATTTAATTGCATTCAGTAAGCCAAACATTTTTAAAAGACATTGATGCCGGATGATTGCAGTTTTTGTTGTGCAACAAAGTTACACTCCTCAAAAAAAAATCTTAAAATCAGGGGAAGATGTACTGATATTCACACTATTGTAAGAAGGGTTTTAAAATACAAAGGAGGAAAAGGAGAGAGACAGTAAATAAACAGATGGTAAGTTTTTAAAACTGCTTTTAACTCAAAAAGGCTTTTAATCAACTGATCAAAAGTCAGCCTGTGCCTGAATCCGACTTCCATTTTATTTTGTCTCAGATATTCACACAGATGTCTCTGACATTTGTTAGGCTCTGCAAGCAAGACCTGTCACAACGTTCTGTCGCAAGTTTGACGCAATAAGTCAGTCACTTTTAAATCTGGAGGATGCTGGTAAAAACGGTCAAGTTGATGACGCAATTAATCTGACCAGGCTGCATCCTCGACCCTGATTTAGTCCTTTTCTAATGCTGACCAATGCCACATGACATAATCTGACTGAGAAGGGTTAAAAAAACCCTCAAAGGCTGCGTCCTCCCCTGTTATGAGACAAATTTGCCTATTTGGAGAATCAAGATTTTGGTTAGAGGTATATTTAACAGGTAGCAAATCTAAAGAGGTGACAAAGTATATGTTTATGTGTTATGATGTGGTTTAGTATGGCATCCATGACTCTGCCTCTTCTCCCCTCAGCAATTCTTCATAGCGCTGCGGTTGGTTGCTTGTGCTCAGAATGGCCTGGAGGTGGCGCTTAAGAGTCTTAATGTGGCTGTTCCTCCGCCCAAATTTGTAAGTTTGCTGCTTTTGTAACCTGCACAATTATAATTATAATTAACTTTTTTTTTTAGTAGCATTAATACAAATGTTGAATATTAACATGTATTGCTTCTCTACACCTGCAGCATGATACAAGCAGCCCGCAGTTGGCAAGAGGAGTGGCTGCTGATGCACCCTGGGTTGTTAAGGTGCGGAGGTTTTCTGTTTATTTGTTCTTTGCAAAATGGGAACACTGGTTTTATTTTGAGAGGTTTGTAATCTTTTATTGTGAGAGTATGTAAAATAAAATAAAAAATCAGGTAGATTAAATCTTTTTCAAGGCCAGTTTTAATTGTTTGAACTTGCTGTGAGTAGCAGAAATATTATTTCCTGTTTAATTCCAGTTTAATCATTAATCCTTATGAAATCACTGAACTTCTGTTTCTTTTTTTTTTATTCTCTAGCCAGAGGAGAAGATGAAGTTTGACGCCATTTTTGAGAGTTTGGGTCCAGTTGGAGGGATGCTGTCAGGAGACAAGGTTAAACCGGTTCTGCTCAACTCCAAGCTGCCTGTGGACATCCTGGGCAGGGTAAGAACCACTTTAAAACTTTTAAAGTTTTATTTTCTTATTTCTGAAAATGCACTGTAGTTTTTTTGTTTATTTGTTTGGAAACATTGAATAGTTTCTGCTCTGGTATTAAAAACAGAAAAGGAATTCCAATGCTTATTTTCTTCAATTACAGATATGACTTTAACTGCATTTCCTCCTTGTCTTACTTTCCAATGATAGGCAGTACATTTCAGTAGTTCAATTTTTTTTCTTCATGAACTTGTTCTTGCTGTACTTTCTTCATGAAACACTGTGAAGCCTCCGGAAAAGAAGGCGTGGTCACAGTTAAATGCTTCATCAGTTTTTTGCGACAAAATTTGTCACACACACACACCTCATCTTTTTAAACTGCTGTGTTTAATTAAGTGTAAATTTCTTACCTCAAGTAAAAAGATGGTAATATATGATGCACAAATTGTCTGCAGTTATTTTAATGCTAAATTATCAAAAATGTTGTAATAAATATTTTCAAATGGACTAACGCATCAATGATATAGTTTGTGATGTCGGCAATGTTGCTTTAGGAGCCAGCAATGAGTCAGTGGTTTCATTGGTAGGTTAACATGTTTCATAACATTTTTTTAAAGCTGAGTAATGTTGTCTTTGTGTGTTGAAGGTGTGGGAGCTCAGTGACCTGGATAGAGATGGCATGTTGGATAGAGATGAATTTTCTGTGGTAAGACAGAAATAAAGATAGTAGTAATAATAATAAAGAACACTTACACCGGTACTGAAATGCTGACTTGCAAAACTGTATTTATGCCTTGTATCTTTATTTATTTTTACATTTGTCATGTTACAACAAACTTCTCTAAATTCTTTTTATATCTTCTAAATCACTGTTTTGTAGAGCCACTCCAATCAAATCTCTTTTATGGGATGTCTCTACACAGCTAGAAAATAACATTTCCGCCTATTGTTCTTTGCTAAATTGTTCTGTTAATGTCTATGAACGTCAGTTTACAGGTTGTAGAGCTGAATGGAACAAAATCAGTGTGCATGGAAGAAATGCAAAGATTAAGTCACTGCTAGGTAATTATCGTTTCTGATTGATTTTTCTGTTTTCTTTGCTACTCTTTCCCAGGCCATGTTTCTGGTTTATAGAGCTCTAGAAGGCGAGTCCATCCCCATGTCCCTACCGCCTCCTTTAGTTCCACCCTGTAAGAGGAAAAAACCCGCGGCGGCACCCGTGATGCCCCTGTTACCCTCACCTCCCTCTGTGAAAGACAGTCGCTCCTCCCATCCCGGCTCGAAGACCCTTCCCCACCCTCCCAAACCCGCGCCAGCTCCTGCCCCAACACCAGCAGCCGCCCCTGTGAGTACAGCCTCTGTCTCTCCTGTGCATGTAGTGCCTGAAACGCTTTTGTTTTTTTTATTACTAACAAAAAAAAAAAAAACTTGAGCAACTCAATTAAAATGATCTCAAACTGGCTTGCTCAATGTGTTTTTCAAAAGAAGAAGAGTAAAAAGAGTGGGAAGGTGAGTGAATATTTGTTGGCTCGGTCGCACTGTCATTCGTCTGTGGTGTGTTTTTGCTTTTCTGGAGCAAAAAGTGACGCTTTTGTTGCCTACACAGTGGGTTGTATCGGCTGCAGAGAAAGCCAAGTACGATGAACTGTTCAGCAAGACGGATGGCGACATGGACGGCTTGGTGTCTGGAGCAGAAGTTAGAGATATTTTTCTCAAAACTGGGCTGCCGTCTGCCACGCTCGCACGAATCTGGTAAGCAGAGATGCTAGCAACACGCAGTTGTGTTCAGACAAGATTTCAGCCAATTTCTATCCACTGATTTGTTAATTTCTTTCCATTGTGGAAATAGAAATGTGGTGTTATTGATAATTAGATAGGGTAGCTACATCCTGGTGGCACATTTCTGTTTTTACATAAGACCAGTGACATCATTGATTTTCACCCTCACACGGCTGGTGACCGTCCATCCTGCCGTGTCCTATCGGTTTCCATAATGGCAGAACATGATGGATCTGCCGGATCATTAAAAGTAGTTATTGCCTGAGGCGGAAATCGTTGGCCTCTTGCGTAACTCGTGTGTTCTTGCTCCCAGGGAGCTTTGTGACATTGGAGACATGGGAAAGCTGACTCGCGAACAGTTTGCCTTGGCGCTTTATCTGATCAATCTGAAGCTGACGAAAGGCCTGGACCCTCCACAGACTCTCTCTCTGGAAATGATTCCTCCGTCTGACAGACAAAACAGCAAGCAGGTGAGGCCCACAGGTTCACTTAAGTCTATTAATACTATTAGAAACAAATACAGAGGGTTTTTTGATTGATTCACAGAAATTTATTTTTCAGATGAACTTTTTATACCACTATGAAAGATGGTAATATATATATATTTTTTGAATAAATGCCCCAACGGAAGACATTTCCTCTTCTTTTTACCAAGTATTGTGCCCAAACATGTTTCTGTTTCAATTAACTGTTTGGGTGCAGATTACTATTGAACACATAAAGGCAAGAAAAATGGATGAAACATCCAATAATCATGGACAAAGTTAAATATGAGCATTGTAGGATATTCTCCTCTCACCTTAAGTGTTCTCACGTCATTGTTCTCTGAACCAAAGTTTATTTGTAACGTCAATAGTTTCTTATGGGTTTTTGTCATCAAATATTCATATAGTTATTTCTGTCTTTGCATCGTGATGCTGTTTCTTAACTTTAAAATGTTTTTTGTGTCCCATCTTCCATCAGTAAAGTGGTTGCTCTTTCTGGCTTTAAAAAGTCCTTCCTTACTGTGTGTAGGTAAACTTATGCACATTTTGTGATGCTGTTTATGTTTTTCAGAACAACGCGAACCTGGCAGCTGACTTCTCTGCCATTAAGGAGCTCGACACCCTCAGCAACGAGATTGTTGAATTACAAAGGTAAGACATCATCCTGATATTTACATTAAAGAGATGCGGTGGACCTTCCTGTGGCGCTGCTATGGAGAAATATAAAAAAAAACAAAACAACAGATTATTGATTAAAAAATAAAGAAAAAAACTTTTAGAACCCCAGGAAAAAGTTCATAGATGCTCTTATCAACTTAAAAGTAAAGAATAAATTTTAAAAAATGCTTCAATTACATATATTTCAAATTGATTACTTAGTAGTACCAACAGTTTACAAGAGCACCAAAGTTTGAAAATGATTTCCTAATGTGGGATTGTTTATGCTTTCTAAATAAATCTACTTAAAGGTTTGAGGTAATTAGAGTTTTTTTCTGAAAAGTGGGAGATCATGTTGCTAGTAAAAGGATTGAGTTGTTTTAAGCCCTTCTGTGGAAAGCTAAAAAATGTAGACACCACTGTCCCAGTAGAAACGTTGGAGGTTTATGCAAAGTTTCTTTCAAATGTTATCAGATTTGTATGTAGAAAAAACAAAAAACATTTCTTTTGTAAATCATAGGAAAAATATTTTGGTGATGTTCATTTTGTTACATGATTTCGGTAAAAACCTCGGGGCTATAATAATAAATATCCTGAATAGTTTTATCCTCAGTTCACCAGCAGGATGCAATGTTTCCATCAAGCTGCTAAGCTGGTTTGTACAAGTTCAAGTTTAAATTTGTGAGCTAAATTTTGCAATGGATTTAGAGTTTAATGCGTGACAAAAATCCTTTAATTGGTCCGGACACTTTTTGTTAATCGGTGTAAATAAATAAGTATTGGGGTTTTTGGAGCTGCAAAGTTCAACATTTGGTTTTAAAACAAAATAATCTAGTTGCTTTTTGATTGCAAGGGAGGAAATGTTGAGTGAGAAACAGCAGACAAATCAAGGAATTCACCTTCTGGCTGGATTTGCATAGTTCCTCCTTTCAAAGGACATTCTTGCTGTTATTTGCACATCCCACTTGATATTTGCACAGTATTTTTTTTTCACTCCTTGTAAAGTGGTCGGTTGATACTTTCTATCCACAAATATACACACATTCAATTTATTTTTTATTTTTTTAAGAAGCCCTGCTCAGTTGTATATTTCTTTAGATCTGAATGTTATTTTTCATAACTATACTGTGTTATTTTCCTTATGTTGTAAATCTGTTCTTGCTGTACAGTCTTTTATTACATTTTTTTCTGTTTACCTGTAACTTGCTGCTGGTACACTTGAATTTCCCAAAGGTGGGATGATAAAAGGATATCTTTTATTCTGTTACTTATTATAAAAGAAACTTTTCGGTTGCAGCTGAAGCAGTTGATGCTTTGTTTGTGTTTGCATGAATCGTATTTCTGGAACACACTTTGTTTCGGTTGCTGCCTGCATCTGTTGTTTTGTTTTAAATGGAAAAGAGAATTCAAGTTCCCCAGTCATGAAAGTTGAGAGTGAGAAGTGAGAAACTGTTCAGTCCACCTACATTCTTTATGTACAGACGGTTTTAGCAGTACACTTGTAGCAGCTGTTAAAGGTATTCATACGTGAAAGTTGAAACCAAGCCAGAGATCAGATTTAGATCATCAGATCAAAACTAGGGACCTGGAGAGATGTTGCAGTTTTGCAGCTGCTTCAGATGTTGGCTGCAACCCGCTCCTCAAAATGAAGATGACCGTCAAAATGAAAGCAGGTAAGAAAGGACGAGGTGTGCAGCTGAAATATTAGCAGATAGTTTGTGTTTTGATGTGTGTGGCGAGAGTCAAAATGTGAAAATAGTTGCTGTGTTTGAAATGTATTTTTAGCTCTCATTGAAGACAGACAGCAGAGTCTACTGGCTTCAGATTGATTTGTTTTTAAATAAGGCGCCTACAAGTAAAACTGAAATCTGTGGGTGGTCTTCACAGAACATAGCACATCTTAATTTTCTTCCTGTTGTTACACACCATCTAGCTGCTTATTTATGTAGCGCCAGCTCACAACAAATGTAATCTCGAGGCACTTTACAAAAAAAGTGCAGTTTTCAAGACATACACTGTCTTAAAGTCTTTAAAAATGGAATCTGCTTTAATCATTTTCCAGGACTGGATTAGTATGGGGGGAAAATAATTAAATATGGAAAGATTTTGGATTTTTTTTATTTATTTTTTTTCCCCAGACTTTTTTTTCATCTGTTTGCTGAAGAACTAAAGTTTTAAAACAAGTTTAAACAAATACACTGGTGTAAATACTGATATTTTCATTTCGACATATATCTTATCTTTTGATTTTCCCAACTCTAACCTGTTATGTTGTTTTACTACATAGAGCCAAAAGGCAAACAAAGAACTTCATAGTTTTCTTTCAAACGAATAAGTAAGTTGAGTAAATCTGCTGCATGCAGATGTTGTTGGCTAAATTACTAGATGTCATGCCGATATATCATTTAAGTTTGTTAAAAATATTAATGTTGTTGTTACCAGCAACATTTTACAATCTCAGTCCTCTTTAATTTATGTGCAGAAGTTGTGCTCACTGTTGCTTTCCACATATTTAAAATAAATCTTTGTTGTCACAGTAAAAAGTGCAAAGAGACAGGAGACATTAGACCAGAGGCCAGCAGCAGGACAATGAGGCAGGGATTTCTCAGGTAAGGAGGGATTATAACTTGAGAAGAAGAGAAGGAAAGGGAAGGTTATGTGCAGTAATTTCAACTTTTTTGTCAAAGGTGAAAGTTTGACCGTGACCTTTTGAAAAAAGGTGCCGCAAAATCGGTTATTTTAGGCTGCAACAACCACAAAAACATCACAACATCCTGGAGGGACTAATTATTCTTTTTAGATGCTAATCAGCTCCCTGTGGTAAAAACAATAGATAGTTGCACATCACAACTACGTGTAGGTAAAAAAGGAAGAACAAAACTCCTTTCATCCAAAGCCAGAGGAAATAATTGTCCTAACTGATTATATGGTCTGATGCTGATTAGACTAGAATTAGGATTTATTTATCCATATTGCTAGAAAACATGTACAGTTAAAAGCGGTTGGATTAAAATCTAATAACTGATCCTGGTCTAGATCAGGAGTGTCCAGCTGCAGTCCTCGGTGTCCTGCAATTTTTAGATGCGTCTCTGCTGATTAAAATGCTTCAGCTACGTTCTCATCATTTTATTTGGCTGTGTAGAATCAGGAAAACATGCCAGAGACCGGCCACTGAAGACTGACTTTGGACGGAGGATCTAGATATAACTTTAGGCATAACTTTAGGTTTCTGTCCTAATTTTTCAGATCTTGTGCCAGACAACATGCCTACTCGGAGTGAGACAGGTGGTCCTATTGGTTTGACACATGGATGTATTTTATGTAGTGACATTCAAACTAGTTCATTTGCAGTGTTTCTTTTTAGTGTTTATCACCATTATGCTGATTCTTTCCAAGCTTTCTGCTTTAAAAATACATATATTGGTCTGTAAGTAACATAAAAAGCAAATCAAATTCGTAGGAAAGGACCTGAACTTTCTGCCAACACGCCACCCAGCTCTGATTTCTCCTGCTGGTAGAAATAGCAACATAAAATGGACGAGCAGCCTGGGAAGCACAAATGATAGATGCTGTATCTCAGCTCCTCATGACTCATCTCCCCTCTCTCTCCACCTTCCTCCATCCTCATGCAGCCATCTGCTTCTCGCTCCTCACTTCCCACACATTTCACTGTCCAAGCACATGCTCACTTTCTCTAAAACACTTTCTCTCGCTGTGATTACAGCAACCGTGCCTCCTGGAAATATTCAATCCGACGCATCTCCCACACAGCTGCTTTCGCTCTGGGGTTTTTTGTGCAGCTCTTTGTTCCGTGAAGTTGTGATTCGAGGACGCGATCATGGTAGTTCAGGGAACCGAGGTGGCGGTGTTTGAGAAACGGGGCGCAGCACCCTCAGCCGACACCTGGCTGTGGCTGGGCGGGGTGGGGCTGCAGAGTTTAACCTGTCTGTCCTCCGTGGCTAACCACTTCTGTCTCCTCTGCTGGACGCCCAGAGAGAAGGTCACTGTGGAAGAGGAAATCAAAGAGAAGGAGGAGGCTATCCGACAGCGAACAGATGAAGTACAGGTAAGGTTGGACCTTTGCTGGTTTCCTGTGTTTTGAATAAAATAATAATGTTTAAGCAAATAAAAACATTTGGTGCTGGCATTTACTGATGTTTCGCTGGTGTTAGAAGCATGGTTTTCCCCTTTTAGGGCAATTCAGGTACTTTTTAAAATTACATTTAAATGAGAAAATGATCTCTGCAGTCTGAGATGCTTCCTCTGAAATTCCTGTAATGTTGTTTTGAGTGAATCAGGTTATCGTCCTCCTGAAGGTGTGTCCAGACCCTGAGTCCCAGAAATTGTCTCTATTTTGGTACTTGTCTTCTTAAAGGGCTAGGCTGCTCTACTTTTAAAAATTCAGTGTTGAGGCGGCGAGGGTGGATCTCAAGGGAGTCTCACGCTGAAGCAGTTTGACTTTTTTAGCTGCATTTTGCTGTTTTTACTGTAATGAAAGTTTAATACAGAACAGCAGAGGCTTATAGTTGTAGCTTCTCATAATCTAAGTGCAACACTGCAGTGGACTTGGATATACATCAACATGGAAAGCTAAGCATTCCCTGTGAACCTTTCCACATCAACAAAAACTACTTTCATTATATCTTATTGCCACAGCGTCTAAATTAGATGTGGGTCTGGACTTTGACTGGGCCATTCTAACACATGAGCTTTCTTTGATCTAAACGGTGTGTAAGAACATTTGTGACCCCAGGACTTAATTTCTGTTCTATTTTTTGTGATCCCTGACTGCAATTCAAGAATGGCGTTTGCTGCAGAGATTCTTTTTTATTATAGAAAATTAGTACAGAATAAAATATTAGGCACAACACAAAGCATTTTCTTTTATCGGTCCACATTTTCCACTTACTTTTAATCAGAAGCTGACTTTGCTCCACCCAAAATCTGTTTTTATTTGATTTTATTAAATTTGGCCAAATTTAGGAAGGGTTTTTAGATGCTATTCTTTGCCTACAGAAGTTTTGGCTCAACATGGACTAACACGTAAAATCTGATTACTTTTTTTTATTATTAAAATGTTGCATGTTTAGTTATATTGAGCAGATAAAAAGGACTCTTCTGTTTTGTGATTTTTCAAAAAACTATACATATATATTTTTGGAAAGGTTATTAGTTTGGTCCATGAGACACAAACGTTTGGACAGCTCTGGTCTAAAATATTCCCTTGTAGCTTTGCTCTCAGAGTAAACAGGTCTGAATAAAAAAAAAAAATAATAATATTTTTACAATTTTTGTTTGTAACAGCTTAAAAAAACATGTATTGTTTTTTTTCCACTTAACAATTGTGTATTACTTTGTGTTGGTCTGTCGCTCACTGTCCCAATTCCATCAGTAAGATATTTCTTGCAGAAGAGCTGCACCAGTTAATTTTTTGATCTCTGCTCGGGTGTCAGGACCTTCAAGACGAAGTGGCGAAGGAGACCGAGGAGCTTCAGCGGCTGCAGTCTCAGCGTCAGAAGGTCCAGGAGGCTTTAGATGAGCTCGACCAACAGAAGAACACCTTGGAGGAGCAGCTCAGCCTCATTCGACAGCAGACCAGCCAAGAGACACAACTTGTACATTTCCCAGTTTGTATATTATCATAACTAAAAGTTTGGTGATCCTGATGCATTTCAGTAGAAACATTCTTCTTTGAAATCAGAAATATCTGAGGTCCTGTGCAGCTTCACATACACTTGCATCTTTCCAGATCTCGTCGCTGCAGTCTGAGCACGAGGAGCAGGAACAGAAGATCTGTCAGTACGAGGAGGATCTGGTTCAGGCACGAGAGGAGCTTCTGGCCCTGCAGGAAGAGAGCCGGAAGCTGCAGGAGAAAGTCCAAGCTGCTCAGGAGCAACTCACCCCTCTGCAGGAATCTGTGCGGGACTCCTTCACTCAAGTTTCTCAGGTCTACTCAGTTAAAAAGGCTTAAGTAGTTAAATAGAAAATGTGCAGAATGGGGATATTTTTTAATGTGATTAATCATCAGAATAATCGATAGGACATTTACTAAATTAACCATTTGTTGCAGACCTGGATGAAACTCATAGCTACATGACATTTACTTATCTGACTACGTCTTGGTTTTTCTCATGTATGTGTTTCCACTGAACATAGGATATATAGGATCACCATGCAGTTGTTTTTCTCTGCTTACTTTCTTTAGATTCAGCAGAAAGTACAAGACCTGCGCGTGGAAGAAAGGTCAGTGACGGCGCAGCTCAGCTGGAAGAGAGCGCTGGAGGACAGCTCTCCGGTCATGGTCAACGGATCGGCCGGCTCCACGGCAGAGCTTGACCTCTTCAGTGACGACCTGCCCAAGGAGCTGAAGGAGGATGAGCCAGCTGCTGTCAGCAATCAGCAGAAAGAACATTCAGACGAAAAGGAGAGGGAAGGAGTCAATGAGAAAGAAGGACAGAAGGAGGAACAGAGTGCAAAGGCTGCAGAGGAGGAGAAGAGTAAACCTGATGCCCTGGATGACCTCTTCTCCACTCTGGCCACCACTGATATGTACAGCAGTCTGACGTCCATCTCTAAGGCTCGAGATAATCCAGTTGGGGTAATGTAGCCACAGGAATTTATTACATGATTATGTTTCAGATGGGGTGAATATATGTACAACGATTATACAATTTAGTATAAATGTAATCCATCTGTCAAGTGTTACGTCTTAATGCTGCTCTGCTCATAAACTATACATTTTTGTTTAAATTCAGCAGGAAAACAACGTCGTGGGAGCTGATGTCTCATCTGACGTCTCTGATGTTGAAGAAGAATCACTAAAAGAGACTTCACTGAAGGTTCAAAACTTGATTTTTAGTTCAGAGTTTGATAAATTACCAAAGCAAAAGTATTGAAACATAAATCCCAGGTTTCTTTTTTCACTCCTCCTAAGCAGAAACCAACTCCCTCAGAGAGAGGAATTAAATAAAACCTTGTTATTGAGGGAGCTATTGTCAAAATTGTAAAAAAAAAAAAAAAAGGTTATCCAGTTTGAATTAAATGTTGCTTTTAGAAGCCAAATAATCACATATTTTAAAATCGAAACTGACAGGCACCTTTCTCTCTTATAAAAACTAAACAAATTGTTTTCATTTTAACTGAACCTTCATGTAGCATAAAAGGTAGCATGAAATATTGAATACTGAAATTCTTAGTCAACCCTTTGTCAAGAACAATCGCAGCCCGCACAAAATTTGACATCACTCTTTGTAATTAATTATTTAAGCAATGAAAAAAATCCAAGAAGCCAGTCGGGAGCTGAAAGAGTCATCTCTCTTTAAGAAATCTGAGTCATAAGAGCTGACTCCCTTACCGATTCATTTTCCGCCACAACTACAGAATTGAATAGGTTTGAAATGTGAAAATGCAACATGAGTATGCCGTTTCTCTCCTTGTGTGACTCAGAGGAACAAGGTGGCACTTTTTAGAAACCTGGTGGCATATTTGATAAGTTTATAAGACAAACTGGTTGGAAAAATGGCCTGCTACGTCAAAAATGTGGAATAAATATACAAATAGATTGCCATAAGTACAGTGGTAGACAATTGTTTCATTTGTCACGTGTCCCTTACTCTCTACTGCTGCTTCATCCCTAAAATCGCAGCATTAATCTGTTCACTGCTGATTTTGAAAAAGCATTTTTAACCACCATCATGTTTTTCCCAGCAGTGCTTGCATTAGTTTGGTGTGAACTGCCGTTAGAGTACCATTAGATACCCGTAGTTCTGTCAGAAACATTTCTCTATCCTTGTTTTGCTCAACTGTTCAGTTTCCCATAAATATCTTCTCTACATTATGTCACATTTACCCAAACGTCAGATTTTGTGATATCTACCAGCTTCTCCTCAGAGCCATGTGGCCTCCCAACAGGTCGACTCTCCAGAGCCAGAGAGCCAACAGGAGCAAACAGAGTCTACAGAATCGACGCCCTCCCCGTTGCCTCCACAGGCCGCCGCTCGCTCCCTGCCGCCACAGACGAGCCCCCCCTCCCTGCCAGAGATGGACTTCTTCCATTCAGACCCTTTCACCGACCGTAAGCCTTACAATAGTCAAACTTCATGTCTAAGAACATTATGTATTTTAGGCAGTTAAGTTGTTTACATAAAGTGGCTCCTGCTGGGTTATTTATTTTCCTGTCTTTTCTAGATGATCCATTCAAAGAAGATCCGTTTGGAAAAGCAGATGTAGCAGGTGCTTCTCCATTTCAACATCCTCACTTAAAGGAGACCTATTATGCAGAAATCCCATTTTGCATGTTTTTGTACTTCCATTTGGATTTGTGCTGCTTCTGAAAACAGAAGCAGCTTTTTCTTAAAAAAAAAAAAAAAAAAAAAAAAGAGAGAGAGAAAAAACAAAAAACACCCAAACAGTTTTGGGAAAACAGTTCATGTTTTTTGGTGTCTGGAAAACGAGCCGTTTCAAAAATCTCCGGAACGTAACGTCACTAATCAACAGGCACTGCTCCTGACCCATTAAAACTAAACCCGTTACTTGGCAACCCCAGCCAAGGGTCTGCTGGTACAACGGCTGCTGAAAAAGACAAGTGTTTTGTTTCTGACTTGCCATACAGAAACCACTTGCTGCATTCTTGTTGGTTCTGCAGGAGCCTCTATTGTGCTTTTCAAAGATGTACGGTTGTATAATTGTGCATCTTTTTGCAGCCATTTTCACGTGAGAGTGTAAACATTGAGTTGTGGGGTCCGGTCAGAAGCAGCTTATTTCGATTTAAAGTGTACAAGTGGCCCTATAACAGCTTCTCCTGAAAGAAGCTTAAAATGGCAGAACTGAGCAGACTAAAATCTCATCGTCTTAGAATGATTTTGTGCAAAATACGCAATGGACATGTTTTGAAAAGCCTTCACACCTTTTCTAAGCTGTTGAAAGAAGCATAAAATGTCACTTTTAAGTAGAAAATTAGTTCATCTGAACACTTTTAAGTAAGAAATCTTATTCAAGTGAATCTGTACTTTTTTCCTCTCTCCTTAGATCCGTTTGGAGGAGATCCATTTAAAGGCTCAGACCCTTTTGCTGCAGACTCTTTTTTCACCCAGCCCTCCAGCAACACTTTCCCCTCAAAGGACCCATTTTCAGCCTCAGGTGACCCATTTGGCACTACTCCTGGAATACCAGAACCGGACCTCTTTGCAGCCAAGGCTAAGGATGAGCCTGCAGCACCACCACCACCATCATCAGCAACACCAACCCCTGACCCCTTTGTCTCCAAGACCACCAATCCAGCATCCAGTGATCCCTTCAGCTCCACAGGGGACAACTTGGAGTCAGACCCATTTGGAAGCAAACTGAACAACGCCGGAGAGCCGGATCCGTTTAGTTCACAAGACGGAGGGTCAGATCCATTCAGCTCTTCTTCCACGAGCTCCGATCTGGCAGTGGTGCGTACGGCCCAATCCACTGGCTGCCCAGTCTAATAATCTGATGGCTCAGTCTAACTATGGGTTGAATTTTCTAACCCATTCAGATGCAAAACTTCATTGGCTCAAAAAACTGCAAAGTCTCTGAAGTGTTTAATTTCATATTGATTATTGGGCTTGGGGTATTTAGGTCTGACTTTTTAGGCTTGTATCTCAAAAAGTTAAAAGAAATGCTTGTTATGATTTACAAGTGTTTGTAATACAAGGTTAAACTTGTATACAGATAAATATTTGTAGCTAAAAGCAGAACATACAGCAAAAAAAAAAAATCCTTAATTAAAAACACCTGCATGTTTAATTTGCTCTTTAAATTTGCTCAATCATCCTTTAAAATGCTGTTAGCCTGGAGGTTGAGTGCAGTTTTCTACACAGGTCCTGTTACCAGAGTTCAAATTTGTTCATACTTAATTGATGCTAATATTTACAAATATTAGTTCAATAATTAATGCCTTCTAAAATCAATGCATGAATTTTAACACTTATGATTAGAACTGCTTTGTTTCTCATTGACAAGCGTAGCAACAATCCAATAAAACTTATTTCTTTCATAAATTACCACATATTCATGTTGCTGATTCATCATCATTTAAAACTGGATGTGGAGACCAAACATTTCTTGTTTTAGTCAGGATGGGTATGCCATAAAAAAGTAGTTAAAAAAAGGGGGTTAGAGTAACAATAAGAAGCAACAGAAAGTAAGGGAGGAAATTTTATCTTGACCATGTTTCTTTTCTTTTTGAGTAACTTTCTACTCTAGGACAAGAGATTTTTTTTTTTTTTCCATCATGGACGTTATGAAGTTTCTGTGTATTTTAGAAGGACTCGGCGCCATCCAATGATCCCTTTGCTCCAGGAGGCACTACAGTGAGCACCACCTCAGATCCAGGTTGGTACGCTTATGAAATGGCGCCACCCTCTGGCCACAAAAAGATATTGCAGTTTCTACCTTTAAACAAATGTTTTCTGGTAACAGTGAAATCCACTCAGCCACGTTTGTTCATGTTTCAGATCCGTTCGCTGCTGCGTTTGGCAACGAGACGTTTGGAGGAGGATTTGCAGATTTCAGCGCTTTGACAAAGGTGAGTTTTAGAGGTTAGGTAAATCCTGAAGCTTATGGAAATCTGATGTGCAACCATGTCAAAGGTTCTCTGATGGTGCAAGCAAAAGCACTTCTCCAAATAAAAACCAGAACTTAAAGTGACTTTGTGATGGCAAATAGAGAACTGTGACAATAAAATGTGAATGTACCATAAAGACAAATGTCTTGACAGGTGGTTGGGAAGATGTTCTCTACCTTGTTGCAGGAATGTTCATCAGTCTTTCCAACTGTGATTCTAGCAACATATTTTTTTACATTTTGTCAATTTACAACAACAACAAACTTCAATGTATTTAATAGAGATTTTGTGTTGGGACAGACCAGCACAGATCAACATAATCTCCTTTACTCTGAAGTTACTTAATCAATAACCAGAGTCTTTCTGTGTGTAATTTAATCTCCATATAAATCCAGCTGTTTACACCTTAGAGCACAGGTGTCAAACTCGAGGCCCAGGGGCCAAATTTGGCTCACTGTAGCTTTTCATGTGGCCCTCTGCACTCCAAATTACATCAATAAGTCCCTCCAGTTTTTCACAAATGTACAAAATTCACACAAAATCAACAAATCTCCAGTTTTTTTTTCTGATTTTACTGCAAATTTTCTCAAGATTGGTTGAAAACATTGAGTTTAAGTGACTGCTGCCTCAGCCTTTTTGATGTGAAATTATAGTCCATAATAAAGTCACACTTAAGATCATACACTAGCACAAAAAATCCTTACAAACATTTCTAAATTGGCACCACAAAATCTGTGATTTTGATTGCAAAAAAAAAAAAACACTAAAACATCTAAACTCTTGGAGGAACTGCTATTTATTGATATTTATATTTTTATTCAGTGTATTCTGGCACAGCCAGCCCTTTAAGAACATTCAGATTTCTGATGTGGCCCAAAATGAAAACGAGTTTGACACCCCTGCCTTAGAGGTTTGTTAAAAAACATCAGTGAAAAAAAAAACACATCACAACGAACAAGGAGCACAGCAGACGCGTCAACTTATTCACCCAGAAGTTGTTTTATTTTTGTTATGTGTTCATTTTTCTGTCACTTTGCTGCTTTTGTAAAGCAATGTTGAAAACCATGAATTATTTTCCATCCACCTCACACTTATGTGCTAATTTGTGTTGGTCTGCCAACACAAATATGGTTCTGGTTGTAATTTCACAAAGTATGGAAAGAAATTAAGCAGTATGAATACCTTTTGTACAATGCACTGCACATCTGGATTTGCCGTAGAATTACTAGCGTAATGAAAAAGCTTGTGTCTTTGTAAGCATATTTATGTGAACCATCTGTTCCAGTCAAACGGTCCTGACCAGTTTGGCATCAACAACAAGAACCTGTTCCAGGAGGACAGCCAGCCTGCCAACTCTGACGTGCCCCCCGCCCTGCCGCCTAAAACGGGTACTCCAACTAGACCGCCTCCCCCACCTCCAGGTCAGTTCAGAAAATCATCCAGGTTTCACTCATGATTGGCTCCACCTCTGGTGTGGATGGATTAATGCTGCGAGTTGTCTCTGCTTCGTCAGGTAAGAGAGCGTCCGTCTCTAGGACAGAGTCCTCCGACTCCTTCCAGCGGCGAGGACACTTCCTTCAGACCTCTGGAGACTTCTCCTCCTCTTCCTCCTCCTCCCTGCCTGCCAAGGACCCTTTAGCCGACCCCTTCGCCCCCTCCTCCCCTCCTCGCCACAACGTGCGGGAAGCTGATCGATTTGCCAGCTTTGACAAAGTGAGCACCTCCCTCTCCCCATCTCCCTCACCTCCTCCTGAATGTCAATAGCCACACCCTCTTCTCTTTATTTTTCTGCTCATTAATCACATCTGGTTCTCCAAGAATGTGCAACTAAGCCTTCATGAATCGGTCCATTCACTGCCAACAGATCCCCAGAGAAGACAAATAAAGATTTTATGTGTCGATGCACAAGGTTGCCCGTTTCCTTAATTATAGATATATATTTATGTCTGCCAACATTTATTGAAGCTAGCTGACGAAATCTTGTGTGTTTTGAATCCTGCCTGCTGCTGTTTTTATATTTTAGCTTCCTAATAACAGTGCTGTTGCTTTGCATTGTTAAAAATATTTCTCATTTATTTCTGGGATTCCACTTCGTTTAACTCTTCTGGTTGCCCTCCTTATTTTGTTATAAAGATTATAAATAGTTTAATATATTTAACCTGCAGTTAGATTGCATTTATCTGTAGTCACAAAACACAAGTCGTGGTGCCAGTCGTTATTGACAAACATATTGACTCGTGTTTGGCAGTGAATGGAAAGATGGAAACCTGCTTGAATGTGACGTTTGTTTGCCATCCCAACTCAGCACATTGACTTCACACCCTGTTCATGTGCGAGCAAGTCAAAGTTATTTACAAGATAAAAAAACACATGTTGCGTTTAAACTGCCTTTTTCAAGATTTTATTCCACTTTTATCCTTGGAATTGACTGAATTTTAATAGCTACAGCATTCATCCAGCAGGTTACTCTGTTTTATGCCGCATCAGGTCGACAGTGATGAGAAAGTTTCAGTAGTCGGTGACCTACAGGCCTAAAGTTCAGCACGAGGGAAAAACTCCTTCAGCCTGTGAGCTTTGATTCAACTATCAAAACCAGAGTACAAACATTGAGCTTCACATGGAGCTGCTTAGGCTGCAAGGCCTGCATTTTTCACCTGAATCGCTTTTAAAACGTTATGAATTTAAACGTAAAACGACTTCATTTGGATCAACCAAGAGGTTGAGCTTTCGCTGAAACTAAATACTTTTCTAACGGTGCCATTTTACTAACTACAGCTCTGCTCCTGTAACACAGCAAAAAAAAAAAAATGGGTGGTCAAGCTGTGATTTTTGGGATGGATGGCTGTATTTCATTCTTGATTTTTCCATGCCTATGTTATCTCGTTACCCCACCTGCATGCCTCTGTCGAACCCTAAGCTACACAAACTAACCTCCTCCGACTGGCTGCCTCAATCGTCCCCCAAATCATTTGTTTTCCTCTTCACCCACGCTGCTGTTCATTAACTCATGCGTCTCCTCCTGTCCATCCAACCGTCATCCATTCATCAACTTATTTCACTCTCAGCTCTCATCTGATCAGCATTGTGTGGTTGCTTGTATTCTTTGTGTGTTTATGTGTTTGTTATAAAGAAATGTTTAATAAAGTGTTGAATCATAGCCACCATCTCTGGCTTTTATGTGCATCCGTCACCTCTCTACTTGCAAAATCCAAGTAGTTTTTAGTTTTTCAGATAAGTACGTCTGTGCTTCATGTTGTTTTTTTCCCCAAATCATGACCCAGGAAGGAATATATGGCAAAACCAGAAATCAATCATGTTGAATGATTAGATTTTCAACATGTTTTATGAGTGTGGAGATTAAAAAGGATGTTAAAAAAAAACTCAAAATGAATTTACTAAAAAAAACAAAAAAAAAGCCTTTATTAAGATTAATAATAATTATTAATTATTAAGAGGGGGAAGGTGCAGCAACAGCTTTGAAATAATTGTTTTCTCACAAATCCTGTAGAATATATTATACCTTTGGGATAAACTCGTGTTTTCTAGAGGATTCAGGCTTTGGTGCCTTGGAAAAAGGTCAATTTAAAAAAATAAAAAAAAAAAATTAATCTGGTGATCCACTTTTGTATCAATA
>NW_006799991.1:692818-753924 GCF_000485575.1 Poecilia formosa | reverse complement strand
GAGTTTGACACCCCTGCCTTAGAGGTTTGTTAAAAAACATCAGTGAAAAAAAAAACACATCACAACGAACAAGGAGCACAGCAGACGCGTCAACTTATTCACCCAGAAGTTGTTTTATTTTTGTTATGTGTTCATTTTTCTGTCACTTTGCTGCTTTTGTAAAGCAATGTTGAAAACCATGAATTATTTTCCATCCACTTCACACTTATGTGCTAATTTGTGTTGGTCTGCCAACACAAATATGGTTCTGGTTGTAATTTCACAAAGTATGGAAAGAAATTAAGCAGTATGAATACCTTTTGTACAATGCACTGCACATCTGGATTTGCCGTAGAATTACTAGCGTAATGAAAAAGCTTGTGTCTTTGTAAGCATATTTATGTGAACCATCTGTTCCAGTCAAACGGTCCTGACCAGTTTGGCATCAACAACAAGAACCTGTTCCAGGAGGACAGCCAGCCTGCCAACTCTGACGTGCCCCCCGCCCTGCCGCCTAAAACGGGTACTCCAACTAGACCGCCTCCCCCACCTCCAGGTCAGTTCAGAAAATCATCCAGGTTTCACTCATGATTGGCTCCACCTCTGGTGTGGATGGATTAACGCTGCGAGTTGTCTCTGCTTCGTCAGGTAAGAGAGCGTCCGTCTCTAGGACAGAGTCCTCCGACTCCTTCAAGCGGCGAGGACACTTCCTTCAGACCTCTGGAGACTTCTCCTCCTCTTCCTCCTCCTCCCTGCCTGCCAAGGACCCTTTAGCCGACCCCTTCGCCCCCTCCTCCCCTCCTCGCCACAACGTGCGGGAAGCTGATCGATTTGCCAGCTTTGACAAAGTGAGCACCTCCCTCTCCCCATCTCCCTCACCTCCTCCTGAATGTCAATAGCCACACCCTCTTCTCTTTATTTTTCTGCTCATTAATCACATCTGGTTCTCCAAGAATGTGCAACTAAGCCTTCATGAATCGGTCCATTCACTGCCAACAGATCCCCAGAGAAGACAAATAAAGATTTTATGTGTCGATGCACAAGGTTGCCTGTTTCCTTAATTATAGATATATATTTATGTCTGCCAACATTTATTGAAGCTAGCTGATGAAATCTTGTGTGTTTTGAATCCTCACTGCTGCTGTTTTTATATTTTAGCTTCCTAATAACAGTGCTGTTGCTTTGCATTGTTAAAAATATTTCTCATTTATTTCTGGGATTCCACTTCGTTTAACTCTTCTGGTTGCCCTCCTTATTTTGTTATAAAGATTATAAATAGTTTAATATATTTAACCTGCAGTTAGATTGCATTTATCTGTAGGCACAAAACACAAGTCGTGGTGCCAGTCGTTATTGACAAACATATTGACTCGTGTTTGGCAGTGAATGGAAAGATGGAAACCTGCTTGAATGTGACTTTTGTTTGCCATCCCAACTCAGCACATTGACTTCACACCCTGTTCATGTGCGAGCAAGTCAAAGTTATTTACAAGGTAAAAACACATGTTGCGTTTAAACTGCCTTTTTCAAGATTTTATTCCACTTTTATCCTTGGAATTGACTGAATTTTAATAGCTACAGCATTCATCCAGCAGGTTACTCTGTTTTATGCCGCATCAGGTCGACAGTGATGAAAAAGTTTCAGTAGTCGGTGACCTACAGGCCTAAAGTTCAGCACGAGGGAAAAACTCCTTCAGCCTGTGAGCTTTGATTCAACTAACTATCAAAACCAGAGTACAAACATTGAGCTTCACATGGAGCTGCTCAGGCTGCAAGGCCTGCATTTTTCAACTGAATCGCTTTTAAAACGTTATGAATTTAAACGTAAAACGACTTCATTTGGATCAACCAAGAGGTTGAGCTTTCGCTGAAACTAAATACTTTTCTAACGGTGCCATTTTACTAACTACAGCTCTGCTCCTGTAACACAGCAAAAAAAAAAAAAAAATGGGTGGTCAAGCTGTGATTTTTGGGATGGATGGCTGTATTTCATTCTTGATTTTTCCATGCCTATGTTATCTCGTTACCCCACCTGCATGCCTCTGTCGAACCCTAAGCTACACAAACTAACCTCCTCCGACTGGCTGCCTCAATCGTCCCCCAAATCATTTGTTTTCCTCTTCACCCACGCTGCTGTTCATTAACTCATGCGTCTCCTCCTGTCCATCCAACCGTCATCCATTCATCAACTTATTTCACTCTCAGCTCTCATCTGATCAGCATTGTGTGGTTGCTTGTATTCTTTGTGTGTTTATGTGTTTGTTATAAAGAAATGTTTAATAAAGTGTTGAATCATAGCCACCATCTCTGGCTTTTATGTGCATCCGTCACCTCTCTACTTGCAAAATCCAAGTAGTTTTTAGTTTTTCAGATAAGTACGTCTGTGCTTCATGTTGTTTTTTTCCCCAAATCATGACCCAGGAAGGAATATATGGCAAAACCAGAAATCAATCATGTTGAATGATTAGATTTTCAACATGTTTTATGAGTGTGGAGATTAAAAAGGATGTTAAAAAAAAACTCAAAATGAATTTACTAAAAAAAACAAAAAAAAAGCCTTTATTAAGATTAATAATAATTATTAATTATTAAGAGGGGGAAGGTGCAGCAACAGCTTTGAAATAATTGTTTTCTCACAAATCCTGTAGAATATATTATACCTTTGGGATAAACTCGTGTTTTCTAGAGGATTCAGGCTTTGGTGCCTTGGAAAAAGGTCGATTTAAAAAAAAAAAAAATTAATTAATCTGGTGATCCACTTTTGTATCAATATCACATTAGTTGAAAGAGCCAATGTCAAAGTAGGATTACAGAATGATTGTGCTCAAATTAAAGGTTGTATTTTTCTTTAAATTGTATTGTGAGATTATGCAACCTCACTGAACAAGGATTTAACTTTAAAGATTTTTACTTTTTTTTTTTTTTAACTGAGATTTCAGTAAATTGCCAGTAGAGATAGAAAATAAAAAAAAATCTTAACGGCATGGATTTCATTTAGCCTGCACCTGGCATCCTTCAAACATTATTGTCCAATCAGATGTGAAGACTTTGTGAAGTCTGCATGATCTCTCCTGTCTTCATTTCATGTTTCCACCCCTCCTCATCATGCATGCTCTCTTTACGTTGTGATCCTGATCATGGCTCCTGTGTGTTGGTGACCAGATTGGTTATTTTTCTTTGCATGCCTGGAAACAAAAACAAAACAACGTGATGAATCAGTGTGGCTCCTTTCACTGAGAGTGATGAGCGACTCGAGTCCAGTCTGGGGCAGTGACCTGATTATTTCTAAAGCTTCTGTCCAGTTTCCCGTTGTGGATCTGTAAAGTGGGTGTGATGTTGATCATATGACTCAGTGGAAATCCCAGCTTGCATGCTTTTTACCCACATTTCAGCCCGTTGATTTTTATCCCGATCACATGTCTCTGTGAAATCCACAATGACAAAACGCCCAAGAGGATGTCACTTGTGGATGCTTCTTTTTCCTTTTTTTTTTTTCCTCCCTTCCATGAAAAGCGCGTTTCTTTGGCAGCTGTCGTTTTTGTGCTTGTGGTGGTCGCAAAAGTTGTCTGTCACGGTGAAAGAGAAGCGTGTGAAAATGGACATTTTGGGTTGACGAGTCAAAATGTCCACTTTGAGAAAGATTCTCCACCCAACGTGTCCTCTGTGTTTGTTCTTACTCTGTTTCATGGGTGCAGTATCCAACCGAGGAAGACATGATAGAGTGGGCAAAGCGCGAGAGCGAGCGAGAGGAAAAGGAACGGCTAGCAAGGCTCACCCAGCAGGAGCAAGAGGACCTGGAGCTCGCCATCGCTCTAAGCAAGTCTGAACTCTCCTGAGGAAGCAGCTCCCCTCAGCCGGGCAGGCGCCGCACAGCCTGACCCGGCCCGAAAAGCACCAAAGCAAGCGACACCGGGGGGGACGTGCACAGATCTGATGCAGCAGCTCCTGCAGAGACTTCAAAACTGTTCCCAGAAACATTCAGTGCCCCTCTGGCCCCCTTCGACCTGCTCACTGTTCTCACGCCGCAGTAAAACGCTTCTCCATTCTGCTGGTCTGCACGGGTTTGACGGAAGAAGAAGACACAAGAGTTGAGAGACACGGAGGAGGGAAATGAACCAAGATGGCTACAAGCTCCCCTTTAAGCCTGCAGAATCTAACTTATTTTAACATGCACTCAGAACTAGCCTGAGACGGTCCGTTTTCCGTCACTAACAACACTACTCCACGTTTTTTTTTTTTTTCCTTTTCTAAGGGATTTAACATTCGTGTACTGTAGTACCCAGAAATCCCCGACCTTTCTCTGTGCTCTTCAATCATCCTGCAAAAAAAAAACAAAAACCACATTTGGCTGTGAAAATTTGAGGTTTTGTGTAACAAAATGTAGCGTCTGTACGTCTATTTTAAGTAGCTCTTTTAAACTGAGCGATCATGTTTTGCCCTGGAGATCTGATCAGTTTGTTTTTTTTGGGTTTTTTTCCCCTGTAAATGAACTTTTCTACACGTATTCCCTGAAATCCTGTGAAATGTAAACTGCATGTAAAGAAAAGAAGAAAAAACAAACAAGTCCATTCTATCAGTCTTCTGCAGGAGATGGTATTTTTCATGTTTTCGCTCGTTTCTCTTCTTTTATGTTTGAAGATTAGGGATAAAACTACTTCCTTACAATGGCATTTAAAGTTTGGGACACTACATTTAGGGTTGCTGAATATTAAAATAATCACTTTTGATATAAATGTAATCTATTCTTACCTGATTACTCAGTTTTATAAATGGTAGAAACATTTCATAAGTGTGGCATAGCTGATTTTATTTTGTTTTTCCTGCCCTTTAATTTTAGACACAACCAGAAAGTTTGGATTCTAACATTTAAATTAGAAACATTTAATAATTTCTGGGTTTGTGTCGGTGTTGTTTAGATTTTCTAAGTGAAACTGATCTCCCTAAGGGAAACTATAAAAGTATTCTCTCTAAAAGGAAAATTGTTTTAATTTTCTTTTGATAAATCTCTCATTTGATTAGATTTCAAACTGTTGCTGTCGTTGGTGCTCATTCTCTTGGTGTTCCCAGATGTTTTTTTTTTAATTTTTTTTTAGGAGATTTCTATCCTTTATGTCCATTAGTCGTTGCATCTCGGCGGATTCCTTTTATATATTTTCAGCAGATCTTTCTCTGAGTCGATGTCGTGTTGCATCTCTGTGAGGATTTAGCTCACCAGCTCCTGCTGTGACGATAAATCTTCACATTTTACTCCATCTTCATGCCTTATCACAGCCGCACTAACAGCTGCCTCAGTTTTTTTTTTTTTTTATCTATAATTTGGTGTTTTCTCCCAGTATACAGGTACTTGTCACACGTAAAAGCTGGATTCTCATAAGGGAAGATTTGGCTGAAAAACAGACTGCCTTCGTTTCTTTTTAAATCACTTGTTGATCAAACATACCACAGCATTATGGATCGGTTCTGTTATGACTTCTACCATGAGTCCTGTTTATGTTTAACCCAACTACTATCTGTGATTAAAAACAGCACTTTTTAACAAGTGCAGTATCGTGTTGAAGTTTGTATATACAAGATTTGCATGTCTGTTTCCTGAGTCTGTAATGCCAGTGTTAATAGTTCGTTTCTTTTTTTTCTTATTTTTTTTTTTTATAAAGGCCATCTTACTGTCCTTTGTACAGACAAACCCAGAACCACTCATGCTTGTAGACTTACTCTTAAAGTCTTTTTAAATCTCGAACTTATTGTATTTTATTTTGTATTTTCTAACTTGTAAGAAAGATCATTATCGGGAGGCTTAACCAGAAAAAAAAAAATTGTAACACATTTAATTGAAACCGAATAAATATTAAAATGTGTAGTTTTTGCAGTTTTGTTTTTCCTGACTTACAGTGACTCCATGCAGAGAAAATATCCAGTTTCAGTGAGATGTTTACTTCGACTCTTGTTAAATTTGGTTTGTTGGTGTGATCGCAAAACAACCAACTAAAGAGATTTACTCTAACCCACTCAGAGTCAAAACTATGCATGGAGGCTATATACTGGCTCATTTAAATTCTCCTTTTTAAGTTTGGTTTATACATTTTGAATTAGGTCAATGCAAAATCACTTTTGATGCATTTTTGGGATTAGTATCCTACTAAAAAAATGTAATTACCGTATGTCCAAATTTCAACCACCTGACTCAAACTCAGTTGAATAGAAACGATTCAGCCACGTAAAAGATCTTCAATATGATCCACAGTGAAATAAACTTTATCTACTTTACTCACTGTGTTTACCTTTTAAATTTGAATATTCTGACACCATCAAAAGCACTAGTGGCGCTGTAGCAAATAGGACAATTTCATAAACGATTTGCACAATCTACCTTTCTGTTCTGAATATATTGGCAGTGTTGAAAAGCTGTAGCAATTAAGATAATTTCATAAATTATAAAGTAAGTGTTAAGACATCTATTTCTGCTCTTTTTTTTATTACTTTTACATCATTACGTAATAGGTTCTGAGAACTCTATTATTATAGATGCGTTCAAATATATACATATGTGTGCTTAGGATTTTTTTTAATTATTATTTTTAATGCTTAAATTAAGAATCCAGCGATAATAACCAGTTTGAAGTTTAATAGTCTGTTATCAACAGGTTGTTATCAACAGGTTGTTTAACTTGGAGGGCTTTAGGACCATGGAGCCACATTCCTGTGCATTTAAATACAAAAGTCATTATTATGGTGATGAGAGCAACACACCTTTTTACCACGTCAGAAAGCAGGAAGAGCCTCAGCGGCTGCTTTCCGCCACTCGTGTCCGTGTGAGGTGATAGTGAGGTGGCCCCTGTCCCGTCCTGTCCCGTCCTGTCCGCCGGTGTGTGTGTGTGTGTGTGTGTCCGTGTCCCTCCATGTCCACTGTGTAAAAAGCTGCTCCGTCCGCAGTCTTCAGCTGTCCCACCGGACCCCAGCGCGGTGGGATGAGTTTCATCAACAGCTTCAGGCGAAGCGTGAGGAAGGATGACGGCAAAAAGTGAGTAGAGAGACAGAAATCAGTGCAGGACCAGGCTCTGTCATACGGTGTTTTATGACGCTCATCATGTGTTTGTCTTATTTAGTTTATCACACGGCAGATAAGACCGAGCCGCAGTGGACGCAACACTACATATAATGCATATAAACTCCTGTCCTGCTGATTGTGTCCCATTTCGTGTTTACGAGTTTAAGCTTGGACTCCTAAATTTTACGGCATAAACTTTTAAACCATTTGAGACAGAAGGGAGTTCATGAAAATGTTTGTCTTTACGGTTCCTGTCGCAGTAACCAGTCTGCAGCCTGTTGGACGGCATTACTGTCATGATGCGGTAAACGGGGATTATAGTCAGCAGCGCTGACGTAGATCAAATGGAAAGGAGTGCAAATGAACACAATGTGGTTTTATACGTCTAAATATGCTGTGATTCACATTATCTGCAATTACTTCAACTCTCTATTGTTATGTAAATGTGATATTCCGGTTGACAGACTTTTTGAACGATAAAGTTGCCATTTTACCTCATAAATTAGGGTCTGGGCAACAAAAATGATAATTTAAAGTGTGTAATGTATGTAGCATCTTTGAAAAGTTTCTATGACTTTAACCTGCATATATCTACTTTACTAAAACGATTTATTTACTCGCAAACATTTTTATTAAAAAGATGTTTACATTTGGTTATTTCAACAAAAACACACCATGGCCAAGCATCTCTAAAAAATACATTTTAAACATTTGATTTCTTAAGAATTTATTTATAAGAACATTTTAAGTAATGAGAGAATGATATAGATATTTAATTTAGATAGATGTTTCCATGATTGTTTACATTTTTAAAAATTATTTCTTGTGCCAAATCCTGTTGAGCTGGATGTCATGCTACGATCATGGGATTGAGTTGGATACATAACTAAACCCTCATCAGGATTTCAGTGTATAGAGACTTAATATATCAGGGGAAAATTTAGGAGAAAATTGAGGTAAATAATATTTGTGTAATATGAAATTATAGTGCAGCGGCAATATAACTCAGGCAACTTATGTGAAGTGAGACCACATTTTAGGTAATGTCATAAACATATCTAATAAAGTTGGATCATTTCATTTCTTAGAATATGTTCTTATGTTTGTTGGAATAATGTCTTCTCAGCAAATCATTCTGTAAGTTTAACCTGTGATGAAATAAACTGATGATGGGTTGGATGTTGCATTTAAAGTGTCAGACAATCCAGCATCAAACACGTATTGATGATACGTGTTTGATGTTAGATTGACAGTAATTGCCCTTAATGCCCCACCTGATCCATTTCTTCAGCGTCTGCGATGTTAAATCTGAGAGTGGTGCTCAGATCGTTTAATGATAAAAAAACTGAAAATTATTAGAAAGATGGTGGTGATAATGTCTGATATTGATACTGAAATTTTCAGCAATAGCATAGTCATTTCATATTTTGCTAATTTCTTGATATTATTGGCACTTTGCATGTTATACTTTGTGTGAAAACACTGCAGCCTTTGCTGAATATTTGTTGAGCTATAAAACAAGACAGGTTTCCATATTTGTGTGGCTGCCCTTTGTCTTAATGTTTCATCTTTAAACTGTTACGCTTAAGGTTTGTTGTCTTCCGGGAGGCTTTCCCTGTAAGCGTTTGATTTATCTCCAACAATCTTATAAATCCTTATTCCTGAGATCTCCTCCTCGCTCCATCGGGAGTTCATGTCTTATATTTTCTGCGATGTCTTCACAGAGTCGCTGAACAGGCACAAGACATCCCTGACAGCCCAGACTCCCCGAGCCGGTATGTTCGCATTCATTCATTTCTTTTGTTTCATACGGTCACAACGAGGAGTGGAACTGCTAAATTGAAACGTTGCTTCTCAAAAGCAACCCAGTAATGATGAGGATGATGACGATGATGCTCTGGAGGCGATGCGACTGATCCGTTTTTCTGATTCCAGGTTGTCCATTTTAAGTGGTCCAGAGCTGGACCCCATCATCACCGACTTCAAGTAAGTCTCTTCTGATTCTTCTGGAATATTTTAGTGAAACTTACAGAGGATCAAAACTAATAGAAATTAACATCACCTAAAATGTCAAGTAGATAAAATCTGAAAAGGTCTCATTAGATCGTTGTGAATACCTTTGCAGTATGGGAGTGTCTGCATCTACCCCTGCCTTGTGTTTCTTCGGCTCTCACGCTTGTGTTTCTCAAACAAAAGCTGTGCTTTCAGCTGGTTTTATCCCTTGAGAGTTGCTGCTTTTCTCTGAACACCTTCAATTTTGCTCCTGTGTTTCAGGTTACAGCTGCCAGAGAACAGCGACGCTCAGGGGTCAATGGACCCGTCATCAAACGGGTAGGGCTCCGCTCTGAATGCGAAAAAAAATAAATAAAAATCTGGGTTGGATTGCAGAAATTCTGGCAGTGTTTGCTACAAATAAATCAGCAAGAATTGTTTTGATAAAAAAAAAAACTGAGTATAAGGAAGCCAATAGTTAAAGAAAGCTGTTAGAAGTCATATTTAAAGTTTGTGAGGCTTAGCAATCATGTGGAAGAAGTTTTTTTTTTGAGCAGCACTCAAAATGTTGTGTGGTGGAAAAAACTAGCATATGCTGGTAGCTTTGTGGTCAGCAGAAATTGGGAAGCTGGTCAGAATATATATGAAGATAGAGGAATCCAAATGCAAAGTACCTCTGATAGAAAAGCTATCAAGAGGCTGCAAAGCAATTGAGGCTGGAGCAAAGGTTCAACAGAACAACTAAACATGGAGTCGGAGCCAAAGACTCCATGGTTTGGCTCCGACTCCAAACCACCACATCCTGGTTCAGGCGTGTTGAAGCAAGGAGGCACCTGAAGGCTGCAGGGAAGTAGCTCTCGAGAACTGGAGATGGAGACCCTTGGCCTAGTCAAAGCCCAGGGCTAGATCTGGAGCAAGAATTGGCAAATGTCTGTTCAAAAGAGATGTCATTTCAGTCTGGCTGAGCTTCAGCTCCTAAGTAAAAAATGAAAATAAATAAATAAATAAATAAAAAAGAGCAGCTGTAAATGCAGCATAGCATGGTTTGATGAGGTGATTTCACCAGAGAGGCTGAGGAGAAAAGCATGCCACACTTTTCAGAGTACTCCTCCAACTTTACACCACATTAGCAGTGAAGAGCTTTTCTTTCAGATATTATATTAGTGAATCTGACTGCAGCAGGATATTATATTAACCTGAATCCTGCACAGACAGAACCCAGGCTGCATGAAAACCAAACATTTGTCATTCAGAACATTTTTATTTACCAAAGCAGGAGAGCAGAACAGCCGTGTGAGGGTAGATGAAGTCAGCCTCTTCCTGCTCTGCTGCCTGCAGAGTGCCGGCTCTTCGTTCATGACCAGCGGGAGCTGCTGTGCTGCATCCGTGGCCTTTGCTTCAGGACGCGCTGCAGTCTTCACTCTGACGCTGCAGCACACTGAACTATATAGAACTATATGATGTAACTCTAACTCTTTTTTTTTTTTAGCATAAAAGTCCTCAGGCTCTAAACCTATGGGCATTCAAAGCCCACCCCTAAGTTTGCTTTGACCAATCAGAGCAGAGACTGCAGTGAGGCTGGGGACCAGGGGAGGTGGTCCCGGCTTTTTGTTTGTGTGTTGGTGTGTGTGTGTGAGTGTGTGTTTAGGGCAGCACAGACAGGTCGTGTGTTTCCTCCTCGTGTGTGATGGTCATGCCAATCTCATTAAGGGCTGCTGTTGCTGCTGCTGCCTCCGACCTTTTCCTCCCTCTCTCCCTCCCTCGCTCTCCCCCGCCCCTCCTCGCTCATTCATTCGTCTCCCTCTCCTCTCTTCTGCTGCTTCTGCTCTTGACTCTGCAGCCACAGAAAGAAGCGCAGATCATTATTACTCTGCGCTGCCCCCCCCACCCGGTGAAGGCCCGAGGCTCACTTCTGCAAATCTTCTGTGTGTTGTCTGCTACCTCCGTGTCTTTCCTTTAACACACTTTGCCAGATGGAAATGTCACAAGAAGAAGAGAGTCTGTCAAATGGGTAAGATTTCTGCTGCATGTTGCATGCTCCGCTTCATCACATGAGGGGAAATGTCTTTTTAACCATGACGCTTAAGCAAATAGGCGAGATCGCTCTTCTTTTTTTTTTTTTTTACCTAAAAAAAGCTTCTGAAATTGTTATTTCAGCTGGAATGAGAAGGACGAAAGCTCTGAGTCGACAAACTAATGCTGCGTCACTGCTGCGGGGCTACGTGGGCGTTTGTATGTGTGTGTGTGTGTGTGTGTGTGTGTGTGTGTGTTATTGCAAACTGGTGTGCGCGACCACATGGTGTGATGGTTTTACGTGTGCATCTGCCTGATAATGAAGAGCATTGTGCAAGTTGCTCTCTGGAGAAATTAACAGAATTGCTGACTTGAAACTTTATTGAATTATTGGGACAATGTGTGGTATGCACATCCTGAAGCAAACGGATTCTTTTTGTTTGTTTCGCCCCTCCTGTCTGCAGCTCTTTCCTTGTTTCAAAGGTATTCGTCATTCACTTAATGGCGATATATTTTCTTTCTTTCTTTTTTTCCGCTTGCTGTGACCTCAAGCCTGAAAGTGCCAGAAAGTTGTTTCCCAACCAGGCAGTTCCAGTCCTGTTGGTTTTCCAGTCCTGATTCAGGTGACACAGTGACTTTCTGGTTTGGAGGCGAGGAGTCATTTAAACTATTTAAATAACCTAAATAAGTTATCAATCATCCTGCAAATAGTCAGCCTTGTCTTGTAGCTGATTCGCAAGAGAGTTGGAGTTAGAATAAACACCTAAAACAATCCCTTAATTTAAATTAAGATGCACATTTAAATCCACATTTACTCATCTGGCTCAGGCTTGTTTCAGGTAATAACTCTGTTGTTTTATTTAATGGTAGAATTTGGTGTTAAAATTGACAAAACTAAAGAATGACTTGGATAATGAGTCGTTTCATCTTTTTTGGAATAAATAATTCGCTGAACTGGACTGAACAGAATTTACCTGAATTGGACCGAAGTGAATTAAAAATGGATTTGACTGAAGAGGATTTAATGGCATGGGGATGAATTTGGGTTGAATTGGACATGAAGTGTGAACTGGGCTTGATTGGTTACCATGAACTGAATGCGACTGAATTCAGTTGAATCAGATTCAGTTTTATTGAGATGTGAGCTTTTTAAGGGGAAATAACTAATAACACATTCTTTGAGTCATATTATTGTAGCTGTGCAGTGTGTTTTCTTGATCCTGGTCTGTTAAGCTG
Organism: Poecilia formosa; assembly: GCF_000485575.1. NCBI lineage: Eukaryota > Metazoa > Chordata > Actinopteri > Cyprinodontiformes > Poeciliidae > Poecilia > Poecilia formosa. Next base: position 741,659 of record NW_006799991.1, on the reverse strand, counting down.
AGCTCACTGGTCACTTTGTCCCTTCGCAGTTTTGTACCTTTGCCGTTTTAGTCTTTTCACTGCTGACTTTTATCAAACTAAATAATTTTTCATGCTGACTGTGCAAGAATTTGTACCAACACGGGGGACGTTTTGACCTCCTTGTACAACCAGCAGTTTAAAGTAGAACATGTAGTCATGTAAGGAAATGTTTTTTTTATTTTTTTATTATTTCAATAAAAAAAATTCTTTAAGAATATAAATTTTCATATTTCATAAATCAACTTGCTCAAAAGGATTCCGGATTCACAAGCTATACAAATGTTTTATAGCATAAATGTTGTGAAAATAACGATTATTACCTCTGTAATTCATCAAAAACATTTGGCTTCCAAGAGAGATAAACTTATCTGTAACAGTTAATTAAACAGCTGCGAAATGGTTGAAATTTGGCAGCACACCGACATTAAATGGGGGTAATAATTAGAAAAGACACAAACTGACCTGAAGACTTGGCAGCTGCCACTGATTCAACAGGTCTGTTGTGATCAAAAGAGGATTTTTCTTTTTGTGATCATCATACAATAGGTTATTGTTATATTAGAAGGAAATGGTATAAATAAACTTGCATTGTTGCACACATTTAAGCAAAAATAAATTTACATTAAATTCAGACTGTGTCCATGCTCTTTACGTCTTCAAAGGGCTTTAAATAGTGGGCAGCTTTTTATTGCCATGAAGTTCTGGTCATTTTATGAGCGATAGCATTTTTAGCAAAGGCAATTATTCCTGATAAATCAGTAAACTTGTGCTTTGCGAACTTTATGTCAGTTGTGTTAAGCGGCAGCTTGTTTTTCGCAAGCAGCGCTCTCTAGAGTCCAAACAGTCTGTGTCCAGGATGTGTGGGGTATGCAGATGTATTGGTTGCCATTTTCCTGACCCTAGGACTGTACAAATCCTGCCTGAAGGGAAAAGTGAGCGCTGATGACCTTCTGTGCAGACTTATTGTCTGGTCCTGTCTTGTTTTGTGAGTGAGCCAAACCACACAGTGATCAACAAACACAGGACGGACTGAATGACGGTGCAGAAGATGACCGGCAGCTCCTTGGGCAGGTTGTTCTTCTTGAGTTGCTGCAGGAGCTACAGCTTCTTCTGGGTCTGATTCCAGCCAGTATCTACGTGAGACAACCATCTCAGATCCAGAGAAAGGTTCAGAAGCCGTCATTTGTGAAAAGAGAGAAGAGGAGCGGGGAGAAAACACAACAATGAGGGGCGCCAGCGCTGTTTACCAAGTTGTTTTCGAGAAGCATACTTTTAACACTTTGAAAGCTATATATGAACTTTAGTAACTAAATATGCACACACTGCATATCATGAATTTGAATATACAAAGCTTGTGTGCAGCGGACAGGATTTGGGTATTGGATGCTGTGTGGTTTCTGTTTGCAGCCGCGCTTCTTTCTAACAATCGCATTAGTTTACGCACAAATCCTGTGTGAAGATCTTGGCAGTGGAGATAAATGATCTAAGAAACAATCTCAAGTCCCAAGGATTTATTGTTTATCTTCTTCTTTGTTTTTAAACATTAACAGTGAACAAACAAGCACGAGACGTCACAGCTTCACAACTATCAGGTTACACCGAAAGTCAGAACAATGAGAGGTTAGGTCAGCACACATTAGCTGATGAGTTCAAAGACTGGACTTGCTGTAATCACATTTTGTAAGTCACTTTATCTGAATCAGATAAACCAAACTTTACTAAATGCACGTAATGCTAAATGAGGTGAAACTCACAGGGTCACAGTCGGCTCGGTTTATCTGCGTCTGTAGATCAGACCGAAAATAATACATTTTTACAGAATTATAAGTATTAAGCGGTGAGCTTTATCTAAAATAAAGAATGAAAGTAATACGTGTAAAAGTTGCTACACAGAGTAAACATGAGGGAAAGTGCAGGTTGGACAGGCTTGGTGAAGTCTGTGGTCACATGTTGGAGGACATGTGACATGTATGAGTGCTTGTTTTCTTTTTTTTAAATTTATTCTTATAATGGTTGTTATTCATCCTGTAGAAAACAATTAATAGTTTAAGTCGTTTCTTAAAATATAACTTACTTGCAACACAATCATTAATGCTCCATCAACACAATCTATGACTTCAGCTCTGTTGTCTGCCACACTTTGAGGCGTAAAGAAAGAAACACGGTTCGTGTGTGTGTGTGTGTCTTCATATGTGTGCGTCTTTACTTTAGAGCAGCTCACTGTGTGTGTTTTGTTTTTAGGAAACAGAGCTTTTCGCCTGCTGCTGGTCAGACGGTGAAGGCGGCAGTCACCCGCATGTCATTAGCCCAGCCTGCACAGAGCAGCGTGCAGGCTGGGCTCCATCATAGTGCGCCTTCATAACATGACTTTATTGTTCCTCTGTGTGACCAGCAGACAGGAATGTAAAAATGTATCAGCCACCACTGTTTGGGTCTGTCACATGATCAGCTCCTGTTTAGGTCTGTCGTTGAGACTGGAGCTGTTTGTGTAGATCTGAGTGTCGCCTTCCCCGCTGACGGAGGCTGCACCATGTCTGTCATTAGAAATCAATTATAAAGCGGGTGGTGGGGGGGTCTTTGCAAGGTCTTGGTGAAGTCTCTTGTGTGCATTAAATATGCAGTGCAATCCTATGGAGTGTGGAACAGTTTTGAAGCAAGAGGAAGAAGCTTCCGGTCTGTAATTTTGCTGGTTCATTGTGGCTTTAGGAGCACATCCTGCATGGAGGAAGCTGGTCCAGTGGCTTAACCATGAGGTGTGTCCTTTATGCACCTGCATGGGCTGGTCATGCTGGTTGCATTCCAAGAATACAACTTCATCACACCCTCACCAGGCCTCTAAACGCTTCAAGTGGCCTAATTTATTAAAATGCTTTTGCCACTGCAGCTGCTATGTGCTTATGGGTCTGCTATAGGCAGCTCCAACAGTCCACAATCTGTAAACAGGCACAATGCTGATTAAGAATGATACATTCACAGGTGCAACAGGGATTCCAGCTTGGGAGTTGCGTGCATACCCCCAAATCGCACATATAAGTTGCTTAAAAACTGAGGAAAGTTGCGAATCCTCTAGGCTGCAGTTGAAATGTAAAATGTACTTTCGATGCTGCCAAAAACAATTTGCAGCAACTCAAATGGCTTTATAAAATAATTTAACACTGATTCTGAGGATGTGGGCTGTACAGTTTTGACATGGTCAGCTCACAGTGTTCAACATTTTACCAGCATTCCTGATTGCATTTTCTTAGACATGCACACAAACCAACGGACCAGGTTTTTAAATTACTATTGTTATTGTACAAATGGGACTCACCAGTATGCTCTGCTCAGCACCGAAAATCCTTCTGTTGCACCACTGATAAACTGACAAAAATATTGATGCTGTTTATGCTTCATTTAATGATGGTACTTGGAAAAAATTGAATGGGTAACACTTTATTTGAAGGGGTGTGCATAAGACTGACATGACGCTGTGATAAACATGACATAACACCTGTCATGAACACAAAGAAGTCTTTATGAATGTTTATGACATTTGTCATGAAGTGTCATTCGGTAAATAATGACGCTTTTAATGCAAAGTTGCTCTAAAAGTTGCATTGAAAGTCCATTAAAAATGGCAATTTTGCATTCAGTTATCATAATTTACCAAATCATGCAAAGTTGGCACTATTATGTATTCTTGTTCATGTTCATGACAGGTGTTATGTCATGTTTATGACAGTGTGGTGTAAGTCTTATGCGCACTCCTTCAAATAAAGTGTTACCATTGAATGTTTCAATTGTTGATTTTTGTGCTTTTACGACATAAAGCACTTTGAACTGCCTTTTTGGTGGAATGCGCTATGCAAATAAAATTTGATTGATTGATTCCACAGTAGGGCTGAAACTGATGCCACCAAACTGATGGTGGCGGTACAGAAACTTCTGCACCGCCACCCTGAAATTATATGACCATCTTTCTCTGTATGTATCAGACTGGGACCACGTTTGAATCTAAACCATAAGTGCTGTTTCTTAAAAAAAAAGGGGGTGGGGGGTAGCTTTGCAAGAGCTTTAAATTTTGCTGATTTCCTCTGTAATCTGCAGCATAATGCAAACAGAAAAACGGTTAGCAACACTCTCATTGAGTCGGTTCATCTATCTGCCTTATGCAGCCTCTGTTCCTGTTTCTGTTTCTTATCTTCAGCACAGTTACTGGTGTTGTGCAAAATGCAATCAACAGGAAGAACAACACAGGTCAGCAGTGACTGACCTGTGAGAACGCAGAAAACCTGCTAGAAAGAAGAATTGTTGCTGTTTTTATCCAATGAGATGCAGATTTAAGTCACTGTTTCATCAAGACTAACATGTTTGATATGCTAGTGAAGTTACTGTATTAAAAATAAATTGCTCTGCTGGTTTATGTAAGAAAACACGTATTGTAAAACATTTAACTGTGAGCTCGGTTTAATGTGGATGTGTCTGGTCCTGCAGGTGCTCTCGGTCCGACCTGTCTGTGGCCCTGGAGGACTGCATGGCCGCCCTCGATCTGTTCCTGAGAAATGAGTTCGAGGAGGCGCAGGCCCGCCTCTTGAGCAAGTAAGACCACAGCCTAAAACCGACGTCGACACATCACACCAGGCTTCCAGCCTTAAAGGGGAAATATGTAAAAACTTTGATGTTTTGTGGAGAAAGATGATCTTTTTCTGAGACTTATGTCCTGCGATGAAAAAGCAACACTTTGAGCAGCAGGGAGAGCATATGTGGACGACCTGAAAACTAACCTCAGTAGACAGGGAAGGTTTTGTGATTTTTTTTATTTATTTATTGGATCTGTCCTCTACTTTTGAGGCTGCTGATCTGGTCCATGCACATCCTCTGGATTTTACTGGAAATGGCAGCTCTGTCTTGTGGGATTCCTCAAGGCTTTGTTCTGGACGCGGCTTTTATTTTATATAGAGATTAATATTCTATCTGTCGTCTTTATGCTGATGAAATTCATCTGTAACATTTTCATGGGACCTGATGGCTTCGGTTTAAATAACTTCCTGACAGAAATCACGCAGTGGTTAAATGACCTTGATCAATGACCTGGATTACATGGCAGGATTTCTGAACCAAAAACTACATTTCAGTGTGATGGCTTCCTATTAAAATAAGATATTTTGTTTGACAGCTCGTTGTCACTTGAGCATCGTTCTGGAAAGCAGGACATATGAATGTATAAGGAGTGAAGACGCCACTCAGTATTTTACAAAGCAGCTGAAGGCTTTCTAAAATTAAGTTACAGAACTGTCATGGACACAAGAGTTAATTTCGCTTTTCAATAACTGACCTTTGACTCTTCTACAAAGTTTCCAAATGGATAAACATTTCATGAAGAAGTTGGGGGCAGATTCACTGGACGTTTTTCCTCTTTGAGTGTCCCAGATCTGTGATTGTGGCCCGTTTTCTCTGCCTGCGTTTTTCAGACGCTGCATTTCCTCTTCCCTTCTGCTGTTGTTTTTCTTCAGTAACCCTGTTATAAAATTGTCCCTAAAAGAATGAGTCCAAATGTGGCAAACCTGGTAGGTTAGAAATGTTTTTTTTAATTTTGGGTTTATCTCAAGATGACTGTATTTTGAAAGCTTAAATTCTAAAGTATATTTTATAATTTCTAAAACGTTAGCCTAATGTACAGCACATGACATCCCAGCTTCCTCATGAATGTCCACTTAATCTCTGTCATATGTTTCTGTCTGTCACTGCCTCGCAGTGTTTAACTCCACTGAATATTTCCTCTGAATCCTTCTTCAGCAGTCAAAATCCAGATGAGAACAAGAGCTGAAATTATAGAAAGGACAAACTGGATTATTCAGTTAATCATGTTAATAACATTTAAATATAAATTTTAAGACATTCCAGCTGCACCAAATAAAAATATTGCATTCGTCACTGTGTGCAGTGCCGCAGTGCTGAGGATTGCTTTAATGCATTATTTAATAGGTCATAATTATTCAATTGTGATGCATTCAAGCTCTGCTGGAAAACAGAGTGACATTGCGGTGACAGAAGAAAAAGACAGAGGAACATGTAGGGTAAACACAACTAATGTTGTCATAGAAACAGTCAAACTTTATGCCGTTATGTAGACTGGATCGATGGATCAGCACCAGATATTTCACTCAAAACTGGAGAAGAATAACTTTTTGTGATTTCCATTATTCAGTAAAAGTCGAACTGGCAAGCAGAGTTTAAAGTGGGAGTTTTGACCCCATGTGAGGAAAGAAGACAGTGAAAAATGAACTCATGTCACATGACTGCAGTAGCTGATGCATTTCTTACGTCTTGCTTGCATTTGGCTGTGCTGGCACATTGTTGCTTTTTGTGACTAGATGGAGCGATACACCTCATTATGCTTTTAGATCCCAGACCGCTTTTCTGCAGTAATGTCAGGGGTTGGTCAAATTTAGATTCACCCAGGTATTTAATATTTCAGTGTGTTGCGTATTTGTGAGCTTACCTTGATGACCTCTGTTTTTAATTAGATTGATAAGTCGAGATCACTTTACAGACGTTAAGATCTGCTACCAGTGGGGCTGTAATTGTTGCACAGCAGAGGTGTGTTGTACAGTCTGCTGTAAAGTCTCCAGTATTTCTGCTTTGCTTTTTCAAAATGAACGATACAAAGGCAACATTTATTTTCCCAAAATGTTCTAATTAGAAACTTGGCTCTCCTCTTTTTAAAAAAGAGAAAAAACCTGATTATTATTTTTGTTTTATTTCAGTAAGTGTTGGAAGAGTCTATGACTTTGAAAACCAAAAACAGTCCTGGCCCTGTAACAGATACAGCAGTGACGGCTGCAGGTTTCCCAGGATTCCTTGCTTCTAGTTGCATTAATAAAGTTACAAGGACAGAGTGCAGTCCCGCCCAGCCTCATGTTTTGTTCTCTACTGCTGTAGTCAAGTTACGCCACTGTTTGCTTTTTATTCTGTGGGCTATTATCAAAACTTTTATCACTCTGTAACTAATATTTCCCTTTCAATAGAAGCTTTCGAGGGTTGTGGGCCACTCCTTTGTCCCAGTTTTTTTTTTTTTTTTTACTTTTCTGTCCTATTGTATAGTAAGAAGAGCCTTCTGTCCCCTGGTGCTATGCGTTTGTAATTTTTGTCTTCATTTATTTTAGTGGTGCAGGAACAAATTTAAATACTACTTTTCCCATATTCTGATGTTAAAATTACATGTTTTAGATGAGTTACCACAATGTTTTCCTGCGTAGTAGAATAATGAGTAAGAACAGGAGACAGTGAAGGTGTCCCAAAGATGAACGTGTTGTGTAAATCCACCTTAGAACAAAATCAAAAGACCTTGTAAAGATGCTAGCTGAGTAAAACAGCCACTCAAAACAGAAGAAGCCATCACTGAAAAATCGTCAAACTTCAGTTTGCAAATGCACACAGAGACAAAGAGATGTTAAGATGATGACCATACTTGAACTTGAAAAGAAAAAAAAACTTCACATAATAGACGGCATGATGAGGAAGCATCACTATAGGGGAGCATTAAAGCCGCAGCTTAAGACATAAAAACAACAAACCGATCTTCCAAATGTACAAAGATGCTGCTAAATTAGTCACAAAATAGCTTGGAGACAAGAAAATCAATGTTTTAGAGAGACTGTCACAAAACTCTGATCTCAGCCTCGTATGTAATTTGTGGCCAAAACTAAAAGGTTGCATGTGGGCAAAGTCGCCCACAAACCTATTTCTGTTGGACTAGTTCTGTCAGTAGAAGTGGTTCAAACTTCCTGCAAACTATTCTTCCAGTTTTGCAGAAGGACACTCAAAATATTTGATAAAAGTCATACAGTCTTTAAAAGGCAATTCTACCAAATATTAAGGAAACTTATGTACGATTTTGAATTTAAAGAACATAACTCCTCAAAATCTGTCATTGTTTGTCAAATAGAAATAATTTCGGTAATCCTAAACGACATAAAACAGGAAAAGTCCACCCTAATTTAATGTCAGAAAGAAAAGCAATATTAGGTGCCTCTTTGCATAGTAAATAGTTTTTAACTACATGAACTTGTTATTGGTCATGCGTCGTAGTTTAAAGCTTTTTATGTGAAAGAAAAAGTTTGACGTCTACTTCTTCATTTCTTTATTGTCAAAATAATTAAATAGGTGTTCTAAATAAGATGAAACTACTTTGTAGTTTACTTGCTTTGTCAAAGATTTTATTTGGAAGTAAAGAGCCTGAAAATTCAGTCGACTTTGCTTGATGTTAAGTTGTGTTTCTGACAACGTGAAAGAGTTTTTTTTTCCCATTTCTTGTTTTCTGATCTCTCGTTTTTCCATCTGTTCCCAGTCGGCTAGGACGAGAGCTCACATGTGCGCACACTCAGTCGCACTGACACGAACGCATTGAACATGTCGAGTTCGATAAGTGTTTGTCACAGCTATGGTGGCAAGAAGCTGCGATGCACCGTCTTACACAGTTGTAATAAAAAAAATCCGAATATTTTTGAAAAGTTTATGTATTTCAGTAACTCGATTTACTAAGTGAAACACGTGAAATAATCAAATTACACACAGAGTTATGATGATTTTCTGCTTACAGCTAATTAAAACATGACATTTAAGATTGTAGTATTACATCAAATCAACAATAACAAAAGAAAAACATTTTAATACAGGCTTAATTAAACTATGTTTAACACCTGCTTTGAGGTTTTTATTTTAAAAAGAAGCTTTTAATCTGACAAACTTAAATATATAACTATAAATCTGGTCTATGCTGGTCCTAACTGTATTTAAAGCTAACTTATAAAAGTCAAAATATCACAGATTGAACCAGAAGTAAACTAAGGAAAACAGAAACGTTTTTGGAAGATGAGATATTTTATTGTTAAGCTGAAGGTTTGCCTTCTAAAATGATTCATACAGGCAGGAATTATTATATACTTTAAATATAATAAATCAATCCTGTCAACAACTTTTTAGGTAACTTTAAGAACCTTCTGTTATGGGTGAAAGGTTTTATTTTGTTCACTCCTCTAACTGTGTGCTGAACCATGTTACTTCTCACAGTTTAGTCCAGATGTTTCTAATTTCTGCTCTGCAGTTGTCCCACCTTTGACTTTATCTGCTATGTGCATTGATATTAATAACTCTGCTTCTAACTCAAACTTGTAAAATTCAATCTACTTTGATTAGATTTTCTTTATTATTTTTATTGAAGATTGCTAACTGTATTATCGGCTTACGTGAAAGCTGGTCATTTTGTGTACTCTAGGTTGATTTATTGTATTTCTAAAGTTACTCATTTGTCAAAGACAGGAAGTGAAGTTACGGTGATAACAGAGGTGCTGTGTCCATGTAATGGGAGGAATGAGTCATTAGACCTGTAATCTGACTGGTGAAGGACTGCATTGAACAGAAGAGTGAGGGGTTAATTCAGTTTTACCAAAGCTAATTCAGTGAGCGTATCGAGAGCAGCCCAACGAGGGACAGTCAGCTGACTTATGGCATTACAACGTGACAGGACGTACAAAACAGCAAATATCTGGATGGGTTTACAATGATGCTGCCTACATTTATTTACAGGTCTGGTTGAAGTTTAGCAGAGTTAGTTTTATTAAAAAGTCAGTAAAAACATTGTGTGTCAAACTTGAACTGTTTAAAATGGTTAAATAAAACTAATATTATGAGGATTTCATGCAAATTAAGATCAGGATTTTTTTAACTTTTTTTTTACTGCAGTGTCAAAATTATTGGTACCCTTTAATTCTTCACAAAAGCATTCATTGGGATATTAGATGTGGTCTCTGATGCGCATGATCACTGATGAAGGACTTCCTCAGTTTCATCAGGTGAGACGGATCAACTCCAGAAACTGGACTGAGTGATGCCTTAAAAGGAATAGTTCATAAAGTTTAGAGAAGAGAAAAGGGTTTAAAACAGAGAAAGCACCTTGAATGTGTTTAAACATATAGTCGGAAGAAACAGACGTGTAACAAGACTTGGCGACAGCAGACTCTGAGGTTTCAGTTTCCACGGTGAGGTGCATGCTAAATAATGAAGCAGTTCTTGCCTGAACTGCGGTGCATGTACCACTGCTGGCCCAAAAGCACTAGAAAGGTCGGCTCCGATTTGCTCACAGCTCTATAAATAAACCAAAGCAGTGTTGAGACTGAACCAAAACTATATCTTTTCATGCCTGTGGGTCCAAATGAGGAAGACTAAAGCACATATAGTGAAAAAAACGCCCCGTCTGCAGTGAAACATGGCGGGATCTTGGTGATGCTCTGGAGCTGCTTTGTCTCCTCTGGCGCTGGAAACATGCAGCGTTTAAAGGGCAAAATGGATTCAATCAAATCATCAAGAAAATGCCACAGTGGTGGGGAGGAAGCCAAAGCTTCAGCCTGGCTGAAGATCCAAAAAGTGACTCAAAGCACAAAGTCCATCTAGGCACATCGAGTGGCCATCAACAGATTGCTCAGGAACTCTGCCATGAGCTGAAGTCTGGCTAATAATCCCATCTAATAATCACATCCGCAGCAGGTTGTGGCAGCACAAAGTTGCTCTCTTAGCTACTAAAGATCCTTGCCATGAACAGTTTTCAGACTGCAGTTGTTTTGAGTTTAATGTGGAGAAAGTTCTGGTGATTTTTAGTTGAGTTGAGCTTATTTGCTTTGCTTTTTTTATGTCACCATTATTTTTACTGGCAAATCTCATTTTCGAGGGCGAGGTGTTTTAAATATATAGGTTGTTTGCGAAGCTATTCTGCAGCTGGGGATGAATAGTTTAAGGGTCGATTAGGGATGTCTCGATTAGTTTTTTTTTGTTTTTTTTTTCCCCCCCATCAAAGTCATTTGGGATTAGACGTGGTTAACGCAGATTTATAATCCAAATGCAGCACAAAGTCAATAAAATCAAAGGCTTACATGTGCATGTTGACTGAGTAACTTTAAAAGGCTGTAAAATCGCCAATATTTAATCAGAGTTACGTGATCTACATATAAAAAATTGTTATTGTGTTCCTTTGAACTATGGTGGTCCAGATGCTGCAGCGTCTGTTTGTCCTTACAGCAATTAGGAAATAAAGTCCCAACTGCTTGTTTAAGAAATAGATGCTAAAGCATGCTACTAAGAAATAGCCTGAAACACACATTGATTTATCATTTCCCTCTAGAGATGTTTCTGACTCAACACTTGCAACAACGGTCTTCAGTAAACTCACATCTTGCTTTTGGTATGCCGATGAGTGGTCTAATTTAGTTTATACTCTTCATTTGATGTGGCTTATTGATCATTTGACCCATATTTTAGTCATGTTCAAATAAAACCTGTGGGAAAAGATTTGTGCATCATAAAATTTTATATTTCAGCTGCTTTCTCCCCCCCACACATGCAGCTGTCACAGTGTGCGGAGCAGGTTGTGTGACACAGAGAGCTGCTGCAGCACTTAGTTTCTTTTTCACTGCAAACATTACAATAAAGGGCGAAAACATCTGCATTGTAAGGAACAATCCACTCTGTCAACAAAGCAATGTGTACAACCTACAATACAGTTCTCCAAGCTGTGCACACATAATTTGATTTTGATTTTTGAATATTCCCTAATGGGAATAGATGCACAAATGTTTTTCAGTGGTTTCTTGTAAATACATTTGACTGTGAAACTGCAAAAGTTTGATTGTTAACATACGGTAGGTTAATTTAAACAAACAGCCACTAAAAATTAATTCAGAGGAGGATGAGCTTCCGATCCAAGTGTTTGGTCAGTTTTACTGTCATGTACTTTATTTTCAGTCTTCAAATACGGAGCACAGTCTTTGCTATTTCTCACTAACGCATTAATTATTATTTACAAAATGTTATTTTCTGATTTATTTCTTTTTTGCCTTCCACTAGAAACTTGGACACTCAATTTACCACATGGAGAGATGTGTCTGAGTTTGGACTATTTTTGTTAAATGATCAGTGTGATCCAAGAGCAGGATTATCTGTATTTATGAGGTCTTTCTGATTCTGTCTGCTGTCTAATCTCGTCCATTTTGTAAAGAATGAGTGATGCTCCCACTGTTGCTACACTTCCCGAATTACTGAGTTGACGTTTGCAGAGCTGAGTCCAAGGCGTGCCTGGAGTGTTTGAAAGAGATTACATTACAGCTCCTCCCTTGCATCATGGAACATTGTGTTAAAAATAACCAAGCCCCTGTTTTAAAAACCAGCTGTGTCAGACAGCTAAGTTAATGTCCAAAACTTGAGGGTTTCTGAGTCGGGGATGCTGTCATGCTTATGTTACCCTGGGAAAATGGAAATGTAAAGCGAGTGCCAGTGTTTTTATTTTCTGGTTGTCACACAGGTCTGACGTGGTTGGAACGATTTAAAAGCATTTCAGATATTTATCTTTGCTATTTTACTAATATCATTGAGCACGATTTATATTTCAGGCAACAAACATCTAAAAGTATGAGAAAGAGGACGAGGTTGTAGCTCATTCGTCCGTCTTACAACGTTTACAAACGGAGCTCGGGTTCATTATGACTGACTCTGATGATGCAAGTTCTGCTTTGTGCTAATTTTCAGTGATCTGTGAAAATCGCTTAATGCAAACGTCAGCGTGCGACCGGTTTGAGCTGACTGGTCACATGGGCAGGTCACATGGCTCTATGGTGCAGTGAAGTGTAGTCAGAGCAACCCGGCTGCATTCCTGGCTGAACGTTTCTGTCAGCAAAACAAGCCAAACAAAACCACGACGTTTTACGTGCAAGTGGACCGTATGCTACGCATTCAGCTTCCATTGGGACCACCAACAAGGATGACTCCAGAGGAGCAGCTCTGCAGGGGACCGTAATTCATTTGGTGTATATTCATGTATATATACATTTGGTGTATATACACGTTGGTCAAAATTGGTTCTGATGATGATGATTTAAAACTGGAGCAACCAGATTCTGAACCAGTCCAACAAGAAGATCCACAGAGAAAATGTCGCTGATGTTTTCACTAAAACCCTCTGGATCAATCTTTGTTGAACAAAAAGTGACTCAGATTCAATCAGACTTAAAATAAAATGTTTCTCTCATTTTTTTTCACTATCTGATGTATCTGATTTAAAGCTCTTTATCCGCCCTGCTTTCATTTCGCAGATCCAAAGAGAGCATGTACCACGCTTTGACCTACGCCACTATTTTAGAAATGAAGGCCATGATGACCTTCGACCCCCAACACATTCTGAGTGCGGGCAGTACGATGAAGGAGGCGCAGACTCTCTGTCAGCGGTAAGACTTTCCCACAGCTTGAGAGTGAAATACAGCTGTTTGACCTGCCATAAATAAATAAATGAAAAAGCAGTGTAGTTCCTCTCTACGTTGGTCAGCAAACGAGGTGAACATCGCCTGGAGCAGAACGGCTTGCCTGACGTTTTTGTTGGATGACTGGTGTGAAGCTGCCGATTCAGATGCTTCTTACGAACGCTGAGCTTTGTGGTTAACGTCAAACCAAAAGCCAAAGAACAAGCTGAGATCATCCTGACCAATTAGCAGAAAAATGTTACAGAGATCTGTTAAAGTTGGTCTTAAACTCCTGTGAGAATCCAGCATGACTTTCACACAAACACGAGATCAGACCTACACTTTTCTTCTTGATGGTTTTTAGCATTACCAAAAGCACTCAACACATGAGAACTGAATGAAAGTGATGCATCACTGAGCATTTCTACATTTTGTCACATTACCGCCTTAAACCTTAATGTTTTTATTTGGATCGCATGACACTGCTGTGCATTGAAAGAAAACTTACACGCAGATTTTCAATTTTTATTTTTTTTTTTACATTTATTTGCAAATAATTAAAATAATCGGAAAAGTGCGGCATGTATTTGTATCTACCGATTACAGTTTTCTGGCCTAACGCGATCTTTAAAATGTCTGACTTGCCGATTTCTATTTCGGCCCAAACCGATTGTCTTTAAATGTAGCGACAAAGTCACTGAGTTGGCAGCAGTTGGGTGACTATTATTAACTACACACATGCAGACATGACCTGGTGGGCAGGTCAGTCAGTCAATCCTCTCTCAGAGCAGAGAAAAAGGGGCAGTGGCTGATTTTTGATAAGACTGATGGATTGGTTGAGATTGGTTTCTCATGTGTCAACTTATCTCACAAAAATAAAGAGAATCTGGGTCGACTCCTCTACCTATAAAATGCACATGAATTATTTTTAGATTTGTAAATACTACTGAAAACCTTGTTAACCTGTCATTACACTTGACAGCAAGGTAAAGCTCTGCTGTATGTCACATAAAATCCCAATAACATACACGCTGACTTGCGGTTCTTATGCCTCAACATGTAAAAGAGAAGTATGAATACTTTTGTATTATTCTGTGATTCCAGAGTGATTAGTCAATATTTTAAAACTTGCCGTTGTCTGCTTTCCCTTTTAGATACAGGAGGAAGTCAAGCTTCTCAAAAAGCTTCACAGAAGGTCAGAGAGTTAAAAATGTCACCTCAGTTTGTCAGATGTCAGCGTTTTGCATGTTTTTGCCTCTTGAATGTTTGTGTGTTGGTCTAAACTGAGAAAAGTGTGTTGGTTTGAATTGTGTGTGTGTGTGTGTGTGTGTGTGTGTGTGTGTGTGTGTGTGTGTGTGTGTGTGTGTGTGTGTGTGTGTGTGTATTTTGCTGCTACCCAAACTGTCAGCAGTATTGATGAAGGTAATTTGAGATGTAATCATGTTCACCTCAGAGGAACTGCATGCCGAGGTCTGCTATGCTGAATGCCTCCTGCAGAGGGCAGCACTCACCTTCCTTCAGGTCAGCCATCGCCTATCAAACACAAACACTGCAGAGTGCAGCTGAATCCGTCTGTATATAAGCTTCTAGCTCCATTTCTGTCCAGGATGAAAACATGATTAGCTTCATCAAAGGAGGCATTAAAGTGAGGAACAGCTACCAGACATACAAGTGAGACTCTCAACCATATCCATACACTGACTTTTAAATTGTCCTGCTTCTTTATGAACTTTTTGTTTTGTTTTGTTTTGTTTTGAGTTGTGTTATTTCGCACTTTTTGGCAACATCCGATAATGAGCATCAGTTCCCTTTTCCCGATTTACCTTGTCCTCTCAGAGAGCTCCACACCGTCCTGAAGTCGACTGGATACACCCACGGCGACAATCACGGCCATTTTGAGGGCGGCGTGAAACTGGGAGTTGGGGCCTTCAATCTAGTACGTGTGGGGGAAAATACAACTATCAGTGTGCAAAAGTGAATGCAATGTTTTAGAGATCTGATGTTTAAAACACAGATTTAACATTTTCAGATTCTTAGAAGCAAAGCAAAAAAAAAACCCAAAAAAAACCCCATAAAGAATCATTATGGTCTGACGTGACCACGTTCAAGTCCTGGTTTGGAAAGTCAGGAGTAGTTGTGACTCATTCTTACTTTAACAACAGACCAATGTCCTGTGATGATCTCAGTGTTTCATGTACTTCTCTGCCTCTTGTAGATGATCTCCATGCTGCCCACGCGTACGCTCAAGCTGCTGGAGTTTGTAGGATTCTCCGGTAATAAGGTGAGTTAAACTTAACCAGCGACTTGGTTCCTATTGAGGAGTCCATTTTCATACTAACCGAGGGCAACACAAAGGGCTCCACATTGCATAGAAACAAGCAAACTAAATTAGATAACCAAGATTAAACTTAAAGTGTACAGAAATGTGAGGAAATGTCATTTTTGCTGACAACAATGAGGAAACACCAGAGAGCAAAAGTCCTGAGGCGCATCGTTTTGTAAAGTACCAATGAGGGGCAACAGGAAGATCATAATTCATGAAAAGAAGAATAAAGTAATTGAAAGTAATCTAACTTCTATGTTTACATCATTAAAACAAAATAAATACTTTGAATACAATCAAAATATAGCTTAAAGTAGATATAATTAACTTTAAATGATAAAAAAAAAAATCCTTATTGTTGAAATTCAACCAAAGGCTAAACCAAAAAGATAAGTCTTATGTTTGCTCCTAAACTCATTGGAATCTAAAACTCTTGTGCCATAAAACTGTCTGATAAACATAAGAGGTTAAATTCTTTAATAATTTAAAGTCAATAAACGTTTATTTAAAGCAGAGACTGAGCTGTGACTTTTTCTAGTGTTTGTGACAAGAAACAAGCAGCTCATTTCATGAGACTGGTCTGTATGTGACGAATATGTGATTCAGTTGATCCAACGTCCTTCTGGTAACATTTTGTCCACCTGTAGCTTTAATGTCCTGTCTGACACAAGAGAATATTTGTTTTTAAGTCTTTAAAATTGAATAGGATCTTTCTGCTCTCTTTATTTTACACCCTTCTGGTCATTGTGTAATAAAATAGAAATAATTAATTTAATATAGCGATAATAATTTGGTGGTAAATTATGGTTACTGGTGAAACACTAAATAACTACTGATATGACGGTGTTGAACCTGACACAGTTAAAGCGTGAAATGAAAGTCCTCAGCTGCAAAATTGATTTTGAATCTGTGATCATGATGAGTAATGCAAGTACAATATCGTCGCTTTAAAAGTTTCCCTTTTTATGGCCAATCAGTGTGCTTCTAATATCTCAAGTTTTATTCATGTAACCAATTTAAAAAGCAACCCGAGCTTGATTTGTGACTTGACTTCTCCAGCAGAGGGCAGCGGTGCAGCAGACTGGTTTATCAGGCTCACGTGTTTAAAACCAGGCAGACGTCCTTCGTCCTGCTGTCACATTAAAACAGAATCAGTGTCATGCTCTGATTTTACTGCTTGTATTCCAGCTGATCTTCCATTAGCAGAGACTTAACTCACGTTTAGTTTTATCTGTTTGTGTTTCTGCGCAGGAGTTTGGACTTCAACAGCTTCAGGAAGGCTCTGCAGAAAGCACCTTCAGGTCGTTCCTGTGTAATATGCTCCTGCTGTGTTATCACACATTCATGAGCTTCATATTGGGTAAAGCCAAGATACACACAAACAACAAGCTGCCAAAGACAAAAAAACTGCAAACAAACCATACTTAATTAGCTTTGAATGTTTTTCACAGGCACAGGAGAAGGAGACGTTGAAGATGCAGAGAGACTTTTGCAACCATACCTGAAGAAATACCCCAAGGTTTGCAGTGCTACTTTTAATTCTTTTGTCTTTATGACTTGTGTTGTTCCATAACATTTTATATTTTGCTTTTCTGCAGGGATCCATCTTTTTGTTCTTTGCTGGTCGAATAGAGGAGATTAAAGGCAACCTGGATGAAGTAAGTACCTTCGGTGGGCCTTAAAGCAATAGTCTTAATGTCACTAAATTACCTGCTTACTAATCAGGAGACGTATGGTGCTTCAACGAGACAACCACTCTTGTTTGCAGCACAAATATACTCTGACATTTTTCTATGTCCATGTGACTCGTAAGCTTTGAGACAGGTACAAAAATAAAAAGAGATCAGTTATGAAATCAACATGGAGAACAATTTAAAGACAACCTTCAAGGCTTCTTCCTGCACACCTGTAACATTTAAACTTTTGCAGTCTGTGTCTGACAGTAGCAGGGTAGACAAACTCTGCCTAGCGACCAAAGCAACAATTTCTGATTGGCTCTTCTTTTTGTTGTTGTTTTTGTTGTTGTTGACTTAAAGCTTTCTTTTGTGCAACACTCAACACTGCAAACACAAAAAAACTAAATTAACTAATTTTATCATAATTATCTTTTTTATTTTGAATTATTTGATTATTTTCATTTTATCATGTAGAAAAAATCCATTCAAACATGTAACTTTTAAAAATTAATTCATACAATAGATAAAATTGGTACTAAATAGCTTGAACCAGCAACATGTTGGAAATAATTCATTTTTGCAGGACTCAATGATTTACAAAATGCACAGGCTCAGTGAATTATACAACCAGTGTTGTGTGTTTGTGTGCAGGCCATCAAGCTCTTTGAGGAGTGCTGTGAGGCTCAGCAGCAGTGGAAACAGTTTCACCACATGTGCTACTGGGAGCTGATGTGGTGCTTCACGTACAAGAGGCACTGGAAGATGGCCTACTTCTACGCTGACCTGCTTAGCAAGGAGAACTCGTGGTCCAAGGTCTGACTACGTACTCTGAGACGTATTTGTTTGGAAGAAAAATGCTTTTTTTTTTTTTTTTTTTTTAAATCATATTCTCTAATTATGAGTGAATTATTTTCATGTTGATGCACATCTATAAATATTTCCACTACAGATTTAGCACAGATGCTGTGAATCTGTTCTTAGCTCAGGAGAGAAACATGAAAAAATTAAATTCTGTTGACATATCCCAGATCTTTGTGGGTTTATTTTTCCTCATTTCTAAAGGTCTGATGGTAAGCATGTTTTATTTTCCCTCAGGCCACATATGCTTTTATGAAAGCAGCCTATCTCAGCATGCTGACTGACGATGACTGCCTTACCTTCGGGGAGAGCGCGCTAACTCTTTTCAGGTATGAACCCAGATAATGCTCACATTACTCACAGCAAAGGGAAACAGATAATTTATTCTGATAGTTTAGAGATGCACAGAACCATAGTAAAGTCTTTTTTGTTGTTGTTGATGTGTAAAGCTGAGAAAGTGGGTCATAAATTAATCACCTAAAGGTAGAAAATTAAAGCTGAAACACAGGTTTGATTAGTTTGGCAGGGATGTGGTTTATTTTGTCTTATTTATTAGCATCCGTGGCTCTTTGAAGATAGATGGGTCACCTTTTAACTGTAGTCAGTTCTCTAAATGGTTTGGAGTTGGAACAATGGAATAGAGCAACCAGAGAAGTCCTGGAAAGTCCTGCCTCTTCAGCATCCAAAATGGCTGCTACACATGTAAAACACAGTCAAAGCTGCAGGAATATATTATTTATTTGCACTTCAGTTTGTCCGTCTTTAAACAAAAAATGCTCTACCTCCTCTTTCTGTTAGGATGTTTATTTTGTTCTTCAACATCCACAGTTAGAGCAATTAGAAGATAACTGGTTTTTTGTCTCATAATTAGAATGGGCTCGGATCAACAATGATGTCATGTCTGAGCTGAGACTATTGAGGCTACAAGTTAGGAAAAAAACTGCAAATTTGCAAATTGTTCTGCTCAGTGATCAGGGTAACTACTGTGAGCAATAAAAGCAGATAAGAACATATTACTTTCATTTTTTTTGCATTCAAATACAAAAAGAACCTAGTAGATGTGGCAGAGTAGCTACTGACAAAAATAAAAGGACAATAAATTGTAAAAAAAAAAATAAAATAAAAAAATGTGGCAATAGTACCTATATTTAATGAAAAGTACCCCACATTTTCCTTGAGACAGACAAGGTTTTTTTTTCTTTGAATTGTAAGTGTGTGAAGGATGGAAATGAAAAGCAACAAAAGTCAGACTGCTTGTTGAAAAAAAAACAGGCACAAGGATAAATGTGGGATATTTTAAGAAGTTCTGATCTACAGTTTCTTCACATGGTCTCCACGTTGCTGTTATTTATCTTCTTTTTGCATCGTGTTTCAGGCAGGTCCCTGGACTGAAACAGAAAATTGCAGGAAAATCTTTGCCAACCGAGAAGTTTGCGATCAGGAAAGCCCGCCGCTACTTTGGGGAAAATCCAGTTCCTCTCCCAGCTGCTCCACTGGTCAGTACTGGAAAATCACTGTGTACTGCTTTGAAAGTCCCCGTGGCGTGTCAAAAAATAAATAAATCAACACACGGAGTTTCAATGTTGATAAAATTTAAATGTTTGTCAAAGACATCCTGCTTGATAATTTTCGATCAGTAAAATTTCACACGACATTGCTCTTGTCCAAGAAAGTCATAGACTAAATGAATCAAAGCTGCAACCAGAATATTTGCTCTCATAAGCTGTCATTTATTCTCTAATGAGACCTAAATCTTGCTTCTTAGAGAACAAAGATGCTCTGTAATGTTAGACCCATTAAAACCAGTTATATACGCACTGGTCAGTACTGGAAAAATCACTGTGTACTCCTTTGAAAGTCCCTGTGGTGTGTCAAAACAATGCCATTGGGTCAGCTTTTCCTCAGTTGCATTATGGCTGTTAAGTGAAGATGTATATTTATAAAACTACACAAGGTAGTGGTAAATATTGGAATAAACCAGTCAAAAATTCAGATATCTGCCGTAAACATTGTTGCGTTTAGTTTCTAAAGTATTTGTCGTCATAGTGAGTTTTGGTGAGATGCTGACAACACACGTTGCTCTGACAATAGGAAATGATGATAATTGCTACCTGTAAATTATTTTTGCCTTTTTTTTTGGATGATGTCCAGGAGATGATGTACATCTGGAACGGCTACACAGTCATTGGAAAACACAAAGACCTGACTGAGGGCATTCTGAAAACCCTGGATGAAGCCCAGGCAACACTTGAAAGCTTCCCAAGTATGCAAAACTCTAGAGTGACATAAAGTAATAGATTTAAATTAAGATCATTTGTAAAACTTACATTTTTGTGAAACCGTAGCTACAATTCATCCAGTGTATTTGATGCATTACCTTCTAAAGTTCAATCTTTGCGTAATTTATGTAACAACTTTAAATTCAGCTTAAATGTATTTCTATAGAGTAGCATAAAATAGTGAATTATTTCAAAGTGGAACCAGATTGTTTGTAAAAATCTGAAGAGTTCAGCGTGTCTTTATAATAAACTCCTGTGAATCAATACATTATAATTTATCCTGCAAGACTTTTTTTTTGGCTTCATCTCTCCCAGGTTTGTCTTATTTAGATGAGAACTTTGTTTTTGCTCATTCAAATGTAAATTTTCAGATTTTTGCTTGTGAAAAATCTTGAAAACCACAGATTATTTTCCTTCCATATTACACTTATTCACCAATTTGATCGTTCGATTTCATCTTTCACCTAAAATCCCAATGAAACATGTGAAGGATTGTGCTTGTAAGTTGACAAAGTGTGAACAAGTTTAAGACAATGAATACTTTCATAAGGCACTGCATGGATCGTTAAACAAATGACACGATGACTCATGTTGTGTTTTTGGCGCTTGGTCTTTGTCAGGGACTGAATACACCATAGACGATCAGTGTCTGTTGAGCCTGTTGAAGGGCCTTTGTCTCAAGCACCTGGGACACCGAGAGGAGGCCGAACACTACTTTACCCTCGTCCTCTGCAAGTAAGCCTCGTACACAGATGGAGTATTTTGCAGCCAGCAGAAATTGAGAAAAGCATGTTTTTTTTGTGCAACTAACCAACAGGATCTTTCTAGAAGACAAGAAGCACACAGCACAACACTTACACTGGCATTGTTGTGTTTTGTTGTTGTCTGCAGTGAGACTCAGATAAAATATGACCACTACCTGGTTCCCAATGCCCTGCTTGAGCACGGTCTGCTGTGCCTGGAGCAGGGGAGAAGGGACGAAGCTATTAAACTTCTAGAAACGGCAAAGTAAGTGTTTGAAGTCACTAAATATTTACAGTAGAACCCAAATGATTCATTCCTGTAGCATATTTAGGTTCAAAGTAACTTTTCAATTTTAGCACCATGTTTCTTCTGACTGAAAGTAATTCTGACATGTTGGAGCGGCCCAGCAAGCGCTCCAAATTGACATTAATAGACTCTGTGCAGAAAACTAAAAATTGGAGGCCTTCCAACCTCAAAGACTTGGAGGTCCTCACCAAAGATGAATCTCAAAAATACCAATGAAAATCTGATCAACAACTATAACAATGGTTTGATTTCTATAATACGGTATAGGTTTTTTCATTAATTACTCAGAAAGGCATTTCTCAATAAAATGTAAATAA
This sequence comes from Poecilia formosa, assembly GCF_000485575.1. NCBI lineage: Eukaryota > Metazoa > Chordata > Actinopteri > Cyprinodontiformes > Poeciliidae > Poecilia > Poecilia formosa. The sequence goes on along the minus strand of NW_006799991.1, from coordinate 719,873 downwards.
AAACAGATCAATAACATTTTTAAACAGATAAACGTGCTGGCTTTTGAGCAAAATCCTTCTCATTACAAATAAAAGTTTTGGTTGACTTTAATAAATTTGAAATCTAAATCTGCTAGTGGTAACAATCTTGTGCTTAACTGTACAAATTCATCTACATGTAGAGAGAAATGACTTAAATTACATTTAAACAGAAAATATTTTTATCCATTATGTGCCTATAATTTACACAGTATCACTTGACATATTTTAAGTTGTCTTTTTTTTTTCTGCTGCTCTGTTTTAGGCACAATTACAAAAACTACTCCATGGAGTCACGGACGCACTTCCGTATCCAGGCTGCTTTGCACAAAGCTAAGGGAAATGGGGAGAACGGCGTCCATGTTCCTTCCAGTCCATAACGGGCAGAGGAGGGCAGACCAGCGCAGTGACAGCTGTCTGCTTCTGCAACCCCTCAGTGCAACATCCAGCCCGACCAGCTGCAGCCCGTTTGGGCTGAAGTGTTTATTTTATTTGTTCATCAAAACTGGAGGCAATTGTTTATTTTCTTGTTGTTGATTTTTGGTGTTATGTGTCAAATTAGCATGGACATCTGCATCTCTGACTGGCCTTCATTGACTTCTTCCTCTGGTTTCTGCATCCTCTTTTTAGAGAAATATCACATGGAGCTTCACTTGCTGATCTGACTTGAATAGAAACGAGTTTGGAAGTGGGTCATGTGTTTATAAAATGCTGTGGACTTCCATCATGGCTGCTCACTTAAAAACATAAAGAGTGGCAAACAAAGTCAAATTTGTGTGGTATACAAGCTTTCCCCCCACCATTATCTGGTGTACATTTGCACATTGCAAAGTTTTTTATTTGAGTTATGGTCAGACGTAATTATTTATTAAAAGATTCCCAAAATCTATTCATGGACATATATTTTGCTATGTATAAAAATTCAGAGCCAACTTGACCAAATTTTTTAAATTCTTTTTTAATAGGTTTGCATAATTATTGGTTCGCTGTGTTTTCCAGAATTAAGGAGCCTTTTATTGGAAATTTCAGGGTTAGGGGTTCAGTTATTAGAAGCACGTCAAATAGTGGTTAGTAAGAATTTATTTTCATTGACTCATTCATTGTTTTTGTTTTTTTCAGACATGAAACTGAAACTACCAGTTCTGAAAGCATCTATTTTCTCTTTGCGCAGACCAAATAACTCAACTTGCCAAAGTCAAAATGCCAGCAGACTTGCAGATGTTCTTTAGATTTACCTACTGCAAGCTGCACCTTTTTACAGAGATTGTCCTGTTTTAAGGGGACAGATAAACATGTCTTTTAGAAAGGCAGACTCCCTCTTTGTTGCCTCCTGGTGTGTGGGACTGGTTCCAGGGCTACTTGAGCTTGAACAAACCGGCCTTTCAAAGTGATCAGGGCTGTTTGCTTGTCCGCCTGCTGCACCCTTTTACATGTTGAAGGAAACTCTTATTCACCACAAACCACTACAGCCTTCACAGATTGCGAGAATTATCTGTTGGCTCCCTTCTCCCCTCTAGGAAGGAGTTGAGCCAACTCCTTCCTAGAACTACCTACAAAAGGAACCAAACTTACAACCACATCCTGCTGAAGAGTGTCTGTGTATAACAAATATGGTTGCTCCTCGTAATTGATTGGTGGATGGGTTATTACGAAAGGCTGTGTACGTCTAACAGCCTTTTATGAACTCCAGTGGGGTCTGAAGAGTTGGAAAAATTTTGATTTATTTCTATACAAGAGAATATAGGGATATGATTTGATTACTTTCAGTTGTGAAACACATTTTAACGGTGGAGGAATTGTAATCATATAAATGTAAATCCAGTCAGTTTATGGAATGCTTCAGTAAAATATTAAACTTTACACAATTAGTAGAAAGTATATTTTTGTTTTCCCTCTGATTTTACATATGCTGTACATGGATAAAATTCTAAACTAAAAGTTGTAGGTGTTTACAGTCTGTATATTATATTGGGCATGGTTACCCAGTGAGCAGAATGACTCATGTAAATGTTTTTGTTGTAATTTATGATGAAATTATAATGTCTTACTGAACACTCCATTCTAAACTGTCTTCTTTTTTCCATCTAAAATCATATTTGAAAGCACACAGTACGAGGTAGTATTGATTAGAGAACAAAGAGGCACATCTTGCCTCTTTGTTGTCTGCTTCTTATTTGCCTAAGAAGCAGACAAATATGTTGATACTCTTGCTTAATTTATATCCTTACTGCAGTATCTTAATCTCAACTTTGAATTTTAGTAAAATCCAACCTTTTACTTAAGCAGGTTAATGCAGTATTGGGGAAAAAGGTTTTAACAACATGTCTGCTGTTGAATTTCAGGTAACTTCCCAACAGGTATTGAACATAGCCCTTGTATTTACATGTGTGATGGTAGATAAAGTTTGTTTTTTGCGACTCCCCAGTAAGAGGTTGTTTAATATGACATTGGAAGGCTTGGTGACCCCAAAATACCGCTCTTATGTCCTGGATGCAGTCTTCTCATAGTGAGCTTGGAAAATTTCTCTTTATCACTGTTTTCACTGTGAATCCTGCCAAAATTGGTTCCTCATCCAGCTTTGCAGCGAATGGCTTCTGTGTTTCATAGTAATACCCCAGGAAAACAGAAAGTTGACAATTAGTAATAAGTGGTTTGTAGATATTCTGATGATGGTAAAAAAAGGGTAAAGTATACAACAGAAAACATGCTTAAGCTACAATTATTTTTAAATGTACCAACAATTACCACCAGAGAATTTGTTTTTAAAAATGACACCCACCTTCAACCCCAACTGCACTGATTTTTGAAATTTCTCCAACAAGAGCTTTGTATTAATTATGAAGCACATTTAATCGCTACATTTAAACGCAACTACAACACGTAGGTCTGATTTTGATAGTGCGTTTGGCTTTTCAATGAGAAATTTCGCCATGACCCCCTAAGAGAGGGAAGTTAAAAAATAAACATATTACGATATCTGTCTCAATTCTACAAAAGGTATAATATTCATCCTTAAACGTTGATTTTTTTTTTTGTCACAAAGGTAAATATTGTACAAAATTTAGAATTAAGTCCCCTTATTTATTGAAAAAAGAGGTTTTAAAGTAAGTCATTTATGCCTTCCTCCAATTCATAATAATAAACAGTGTATTCCAGAAAAACGACTCATTTACAGATTAAAGGTCTATGTTTATGTTTTCGACGTAAGCCAATGTGACCACAAATCTGATTGGTTGTTGCCAAGACCATCGTGAACGTAAGTCGTCGCCTATTGGTTAGTTTTTTAAAGGGGCGGTACTTGGCGTTGCTACATCACCACCTTTGTCGTTATTCAGCAGCTGCTCTCAAATTGGAAAGTCCCTCTCAAGCGGCCAGCTTTCAGACAGGGAAAATGCACATTCCTCTGTCACTTACAACAAGGGACTTGGATATTTGCTTCTCTTGGTTGGCTTAGTAGATATAAAATACTGTCAAAGCTTTTTATTTTCTGTATCTTGCGTATAAACATTCTCGTTCGGAGTCGAAGCTGGTGTTAGCTGGCTAGCTTTTTGTGCGGCTAGCTGCTATCTGAAGGATGTTTTGTTGTTGAAGCAGGCAGACCTCCCATCGTCTGGGAGAGGATATTTCTCAGCTGTGAATGGGAAAAACGATCCGTTGACACTTCTGCTGACCTTCTCTGTTAAAGTGAGCCGTGAAATCCGCCGACACAGACAGGGGGGGGGTCCAGTTTGACAGAAGAGGAAGGAGATGGGAAACTGTTTGAAATCTCCGACCTCGGATGATATATCTTTGCTACATGAATCCCAGTCGGACCGAGCCAGTTATGGAGACGGTGTTGACCTGGATCAGGAGCCACCGCCCCCTTATCAGGTAAGTTTATAACAAACCTCAACCACACATAGTATGTTAAGTGCTGAACTTCAAATAATGATGTTTTTCAGTTTTGGACCATCTTAGTGGTATGTCATTATGGTCATACCCGTCTGTAAAGCAGCTGATGGCTGCCTTTATTTAAACAAACATCATGTGGAGCTGTATCAGCTGTTCACAGATCTAACATCACCCTTCAGGAGGAACTCCAACCCACTGACCCTGTCCCTTCACGGCATTGAAACTAATCCTCTTATCCCCAGGTCCTTCCTTTGGGCATAGTTTTAATGAAGCAATAATTCCCTTTGCATTCATATGCAAACGTCATTTTTTAAAATGAAACAAACCAGATCACGAAGATTTGGTTGAAATGGAGAATCATAAAATAAATATGTGCTTTCATTTTTATTATCTTAACATGGACAGTTCTCCACTTGTAATACTTTAGTTTTGTAAAATGCTGACTCTCTCAGCTGAAGTTACTCAACTCTTCATTTGACTGACAACCTTCAGGGACCAACTTTGTTTGCCTGGTGACCTCATTTCTGTAGCCTGGTCATCTGTACATATGTAGAGCATGTTGTCACTGCAAATATGTTTGTTGTTGTTAATGTTATTATCTCTGTCCATTTTGGGATGTAGCTATATGAATCACTCAGTCAAGCCAGAGCTTATCATCAGGTTTAGGATACACATTTTTAAAGTATGGGAGACTTAATACAATGTCAGTACAACATAAACTTGTTGTATTATTGATCATTTGAAAGAGTGTTTCTGATGTTCAAGATAACAGAACAAATAAAAAAATTAAAATGAATACATTAAAATAAAATGGCATGTATGAAAAGCAGCTGTTTCCCACCAGACATTTCCTACCAAGCAGTGGACCTTTACTTAAGTTTTTGTTGGATTATTGGTCAACCATTTTGGTTACTCTATGAAGAGTCTGGGGTTTTCAAACATCCTCCACATCTGAATAATTATAATCGTATCACTTTCTGACGTGTTCTGGTGCCGGTTTCTTTTCTTTTTTCTTTTTTGTCGTTTTTGTGTGCTTATCTGAATTTGTACTTCAACACCATCTCGTCTCTGAGGTGACGTCTACATCTTCCTTTTTGATTAAGCTTATAGATAGTGTCTAAGGTTATCCTGGATGGTAGCTTACCAATTCATACATAACAAGAACTAGTTCTTAACGCAGTTCAGCCAGGTTTAAGTAATTGACTTGTGATTATTGTTCACCACCTAGCTCATTTTTCATGATCTTTTTAATAAAGTAAAAAAACATAAAGAATCATGATGTCATTTAGCAGCAGAGTGGAGTAGTTAATGGCACTGTTGCCCTACAGCAAGAAGGTTTAGGATTCAAATCCCAGCCTGGTGTCTTCTTAAAGTTTGCCTGTTCTCTCCGGGTTCCTCCCATAGTCCAAACTTATTACTGTTGGGTTAGTTGGTCTCTCTAATTTGAGTTTAGATGTGTGTATGATCTTGCATTTGATACAATTTATGTTTTTTCTACTACATCCCTACATGTTTTAGATGTTTCTGGTCCATGCAGGACAGGGCGGTTTGAGGATCAGGTTTGTTAAACACTGGATTATGCCACAGTCCATAATCTGCTTTTGTTCTCTCCTGCTGTTTTTGCTCAACTAAGCAGTGTCTGGATTTCCAAAATACCCAGGTGAATTCTGTGGTGTTTATTTACACACATTTTAACAGTTTAATCAACAGAAGAAAAATTGACTGTAAGGCATCTAATTGGACTATTTTAAACTGAGGTCAAGTTTACTCCCTTATTGCCATCAAGTAAGTGCAGAATGGATTTGCAGGGTTTTTCTCTCTCCTCCTTTTAATGTGTTATTGAACGCATTAAAAATATTACTGAATAATTACCAAGTACAGAAAGTTGCCATTGTTATAATTTCATTATATTTCTTTATTTGACCCATTCTTTGGGATTCACATTTCAAGTAATAAGAAAAAAGTGTGACTTGACTATGTAGTTAAACGCATTTTTGTTACAACACGAAGTTACTGAGGACACATCATGTAGTCTATAGGTGAAACATTTCAGGTCAGACATATTGACTTCAGCTCTTTGTTTCATGTCTGTCAAAGCAATGCAGATGACTTTCCCCTTTAGGAGAGGCTCTGTTTTGTTTTAATCACCCACCCGTTATTACACAGGCATATCCCTCCCACTGTGTAATTAGGTCAGTCAGCTGTGGTCTGAAGAGGGATGACATAATAAACACACGTGTTGTGCATTTTTTTATAATAGCCCTCTTAGTCAATATTTCAGTTCTTTAGAAGAAGTCTGTTTAGAGTTTGGTCTGGTTGAACTGACAAAGTTTCATAAGAGGTTTGACGGGGCTGTTAAACTCTGTCAAATCTCCCAACTTCTTAATGGTAACTTGGCACCTTCACAGTCTTGTCTGTTTCTCTGCGCCTAAAGTTCAGCTTAATATATTTAAGAAGAGTTTTTTGTAGTAAAGAATCAAGTATTTTCCTTGTTTTCTATTTGAAATTATTATATTTAGGCAGCTCTCCATTGTGCTCTTGATTCTGCCTCAAAACATTCATTGAATTTTTCTGATATTTTATAATAATTGATTCTGAAAATCAAAAAGTAGCTTGCCTAAGCTTTACATTTTTGTGGTATGATTCTGTAACTGTGTTATTTATTTAATTGTGTAGATTGCTTTTGTGTTTGCGGCAGAGTTTCTGAGATATCGGGTGCAAAGACGCCCGCCTTCTTTGGGAGATAATCAAATTGGAAAGCTTTCAGCCTTTGTTGGACATTTTACCAAAAATGCATTTGGAAAACCAAACAATGTCTCTGTAAATGTAGGGTTTTGAGGTTCACCCAGAATTTGATAACGTATTTATCATTCAACCCATCACATCTAGGGATGTGTAGAGCTCTTAAACACAAATGTCCAAGTCTACTCATCGTAAAAAGAAACTGTAGTTGGTTTGATTTTGTGTCAGAAGCAGTACTGGTGTGATGGAGCAATATATATAGACCAGCAACGTCTAGTAAGTTATGGTGGATTGTAGAAATGAGGATTATGTTCTATGTAAACTAAGCTTTCTAATTTATGTGCTACAAAAACCCCATAAATTAGTTCACCTGTTTCCTAAAACAAATTCAGATTTTCAGGAAATAAAAATGCAACTCCTACACATTTAGAGTAACAAACGTTATGATGCAGTCTTTTTTTTCTTAGCTCGCTGAAATTATTCGGTGAACTAATCTGAATTACTATTCTGAAGTAATTTGTAATTGCACATCAAAGTATTAAACCTTACGACAAAATTACATCCCACACCTAGACAAACAAACCTTAAAAAGATGCTACATCCAGGGTGATGGTGAACTGAGTTTCAGAGTCTGATCCAAGTCACAAAAACAAAGACTTTAGACTTGACTGAGGCTCGTCGTCTGGGACTAACGTCTTTGTAACTATCTTTATCTCTTGTAATTAGGGGTAGTAGCGAGCCGTTATGTAAGCAACAGACTGCTGGAGCTCTGAGAGGTGATGCACCTCATTGCGTGTGTGTGTGTGCTGTCAAAGGAGGCCAGGCTGCCTAATGATGAGGCATTATTTGTGTGACTAGCCAGTCACAGAATTTAAACAAAACTAGAAATAGGTTCAGACAATAAGGTGTGATGTATATAATTTACATTTGAATTATGTACTCGGTGGTTGTGTCACTAACTTTGCTCTAAAAAGAAGTGCACAGGACTTCTGACGCATATTTAAGAATTGTGCTGACATCAGTGCCCCTGTGGTGCCAAACTCCCAGTTTGTTCCTTCAAAACTTGGCTTTACTTTTGCGTGACCAGGGGAAGCTCAGGTCTTGGTGGTTTTACAATAGAAATGTTTTGTGAAAGAGACTTCAGAGGAACAGGACTTTTCCAAGGAAAAGTCAGAAGTGTTTTTTTTTTTGCTGAACAAATATGCATAGAATCTCAAGTCATAAATCAATAAAGACAAATCTGTGTGTTGACACTGTTGAGACTGCCTGGCTACACTGCTGCAGTCCAGTTGCTGCTCTTAGTGAAATTAAGAGGATTTTGATTCAAACTCAGTGTTTCTGCAGTAGTGTGTTAACTGTGGTTTGACCATGTCTTAGATATGTTGAGTCTCTGATATTCACACTGAAGTGAAAGGTTGGATTATGTATTTTTAATGTTCTGATTCGTTTAAAAGAGGCACCACTTTCACCACCACCCCCGTTTACATTACTATTGCCCAAATAAGGTTAGAAAAACTCTTCATGCTTGGCAAGGACATTGTGCTGGAGGTCAGTGACACATAATTCAAGTTTGATGTTCCAGACGAGGCCTGTATTGCATTATTTTGTTCACCTATGTCTACCCATTTCACTTCGGCTGATATTTACAGCCCTCATGCTGACATTTGAAGCTTTTTATTCATACACAATAACCTGAACTGCTCTGCCAGTTCTAGCTTGTAAAAAGTTTTATAGCAAAAATAATGTTTTTTTTTCTTCATATTTAGTTGAGGTTTGCATAATTTAGAACATCTTGTATACAGAGTGTGTATCTTTGACCCAGCTTCCTAAATAAATTATGTGATGTCATACCCATGTACTGTACTGGTATTGTCTGTCCTGTTATCATGTTGACAAACATTTCCTGTGACGTTAACGTCCGTGGACTTTGCGTCTGATGTGAATGCTTTCCTTGTATTGTGTGCAGGTGTCTTGTTCAAACAATCAGACTCTGAAGTTGACAAGCAAAGATCTTGGATGTCAGAGGTTGTGACCTCTTTATGCTTCAGTTGTTTCATCCCTTAAATGCTCACTGATATAAATTACTAGGCTGCAAGAAAATATAGTGTTTCAGCAAATAAATTTTAGCATTTGCAATTGTATTTGAATGTTGAAAAAGATGTTTCAAAAACGCTTCTGGATTATGTTTTGTTTTTTTAACGTGTGAACTCCTCATGTAAGCAGATGTTTAATGTTTCATCATTTGGAGTGAGTAATGGTGTAAACTGGAATGATCTGCATGCTTGAACACGATTTTTGGTTAAACCAAGTCCCATTTCTCAGCAGATTCTTGCCCACAGAGGAAGACTATCCGTTTTTCCTTTCATTTTAACTGCATGCGTCATGCGTCTGCCCTCTTCCCGCTCACTATTAGCAGCCCGAGTCTGGCAGGCTGACAGTTTCTTGTGAGCTTGGTTTAACAGCCTACGTACGGCATCTTTAGCAGATGAGATCAAAATCTGCTCTTCAGCTCCATCCTTCACCTCCCTCTGCCTTTCTAACTCCTCTTCTGGTTAACCTGACGTCACTCAATTAGCAGCTGTCAGTCCAGCTGACATGCAAGGCATTAAGTGGGACAGATATGTGACAATGGAACTGCTGACCATCGCATAGTTGAGCACCCAAGCACAGCTGTTGCCCACTGTGAGGCCTTGTTTGTAGCTTTTATCCTGGTCATACTGTCAGCCTTTTTTTCTTCATTGTAAACTAAAGAAGCCGGGGGAGCAGTAGAGAAGCTCGGCCAATTTAAAAAAAAATCTGCTGACTTGTGGTTTTAAATGCTCTGCTGCTAGAAGCCCAATTAGTAGCTGGTATGTTTTTACATCTGACTCCAAAAAACTATTCACCTCTAAAAGAGCTTTTTCTATAAATAAACGCTCAATTTGCTCAAAATATCTACAAACATTACATTAAATTGGGATTATTGATCTGTGATTGGATGTTGGGGCCTCACACTGGCATTATGTTTTGGTTCTGAAACCTGAAAAAGAAGAAGATAACCGTCAATTCATTCAAGTGTAAGAAGAGGAAGCAGAACATGCACCATAAGTAACGGCTGAGGGTTTGATCTTGTGCAAAGACGGAGGGGGAAAGGAACCGGTCCAGACCGCAAAGTCAGTTCAGTGAATGGAAAACAACAATGAAGACACTGTGTTCAAAAATGTAGATGACATAATTGGTTTCTAGCACAGAACTCTGTGATAGGACACATTTATCACTTTAATTTCTGTAGCATGTCAACATTACAACCACATTGTTTATGCACTTTATATTGCTGGGTAATACATTATTGTAATTTGGAAGGAAATGTGTATAATCACTCTCCTGGTGGAGCAAGCAGTGAGTGAGCAAGGTGACAGTTGGATGTTACGATACTTGCAGATGAATATTGATTTTTTTTTCTAGGAAAGAAAATGTTGATATATTGCAATATCGATATTATTACACAGTCCTAATAACTCCAGCAGTTCTGTAGAGATTAGTGAACAAATGGCATCATGAAGACCAAGGACCACAGCAAACTGGTAGAAGAAAAATCTCTGGAGAAGTTTAAAGCAAAGTTGGGTAATAAAACAATATGTACAGCTTAGGACATTACACAAGTCACTGTTCAGTCTACTGTAAAGAGCATAGCAAGCCTACCAAAAGATGGCCGCCCATCTGACTGGCTGGCCAAGAAGGGAAACGATGAAGAGTTCTCTGGTAATTCTTGAAAATCTGCAGATTTCCATCTCTGATGAGGTAATTTGTTGACACGATAGTTATGAGTGTTTTACGGCAATTCTGCACATGTGTAAGTTTTCTTTTGCGTTTCTTTGTTGCTCTATCAGATAAAGTGTCAGTGAAATAAGTTTGTTGTTTCAAGCTGACAAAATGTGGAAAATGCAAAGGGGCATGAATACTTTTGTGTGAGCTGATTAGAAAGTCTTTAAAGATTAAGACTTTACTGCAGTTTGACAGCAAGTCAAATGAGGGCAGAGTGGCCTCCGCTTGTTCAAGCAAACTCTGGGGAAACACTACCACCTTCTGACTTATTTCCACCTACAGCCTCACATTATGACTGGAAGGTCCGTCTGCTGCTGACAGCAGTGAAGTGAAAACTTTTCACAAGTCGTTACAGGATGGTAACAGTCACGCTCACAACAAAGGCTTTGTGTGGGGACATGAAACTTAAACATTCAACTGAGTATTTTCATTCGTTTGTAAGTTCACTGTAGATATCGAGGAATTTCACACGTCAGTGCCTTTAAACATCTTTGATTTGTAGATGTATTTCTGTGATTTTGGTATTGTATATTACTACCTAATTATACACAATTTTTATGCTTTGTCTTATGCATGAGCGCTGTCTGTGGGTTTCATAAAGTGAGTAGATATTAGTAAGCCAGGCTTGTTGTCAAGTTAGTCTAACCTCCAGTGATAAAGTTCAGTTTTGGAGGCTCACTGCCAGTCTGGGCCAGTAGTGGGGGATGTGAGCCAAGCGGAAAAGGCTTGTGGCTTCTGAAGTGTGGTACAGTTTGAGGTGGAGGGATTATGAGCTACTTTGACTGGGTCTGAAAATTTACTGTAAAAATGTTTGAAATATTTTTACATGCCACATAGTACCTTGAGATGCATAAATATAACCCATAATGTAATATGTAAGTGTATTTGTATGCTTACCTAAATATTCTTAAGCTACAAAATGTATTTTATTATTTCCTCTTGTTTTTCTTAAGTCCTACTGTTTTGTAATTCTCCTCTGCTTAGTGCAGTTTTTTGATATGCTGGTTGCGATTGGTTCTTTGTCATTTGAGTGAATGCGGTATTTGTAAGGAGCACTCTGAGTGGATGAAAGATATCTTTGTGATTGGCTCGTGGTTAAGTTGTAAAAGGGCGCATACATTTCACCCAAGTGTATTCGTTCAGATCAGTTTCACAGCACAAATATAAAATCATATTTATGCTGTGGAATCAGACTGGAAGTGCAAGTTTTGAGCAAATCTACAGGAAAAGTGAGGATGTTTTAACCAAGTGAGTGTTGAAACACACACATCCCCCACATGTATGACTCCCATGATCATACTCACAAAACTTTAGGTAGCATGAATATTTACCAAAAGACTTTCCCTTCACTGCCCACATTTATCAACGCCATTAGATAGTTGTTGGATATATTTTAATGAGACTCTCTGTCTGCAGGAGCAGATCCACGTGCCTGTCTACCACCCAACTCCCAGCCAGGCCCGACTGGCCACTCAGCTGACCGAAGAGGAGCAGGTCCGCATCGCTCAACGCATTGGACTCATCCAGCACCTCCCGAAGGGTGTGTACGACCCAGGCCGCGATGGCTCCGAAAAGAAGATCAGAGAGTGAGTACAAACCTAACGCTGATCGGGGTAAAATTCAGGTTACCAACATGTAATAACACTGCACACCACGTTGATTAAACCATTGTTGTGGTGACACATGGTGGTGGTGGTGGTGGCAGCATCACCTGATGGAGATGCTTCTCTTCAGCAGGAACAGAGAATCTAGTCAGTGTATGGGAATATGGATGGAGCTTTATGCAGGTCAATCCTGGAATAGAATAGTTGGAGGCTGGAAAAGGTTTGAGAGGAGGTTCATGTTCCAGCAGGATAACGACTTTAAACACACACCCAGAATGAGTATTGTTTTGGTTCTGTGGCCCAGCCAAAGTCTAGACCAAAATCCAATTAAGAATCGGCTAACGACCTTCATTTAATTATTGCTCACCTCTTCCTTGTGCTCTGAGAGTGTAACTCTACACCATATATGAGCTTTAGAGGAGATGGAGATGAAAAGACTAAAAGTTGCTCTGAAATGAAAGTTGTTTTATTTTTTATTTAAAAAAATATACTTTTTATGATAAATCATCTTTGACAGATATTTCATGTTAAATATGATTGGTTAGGCTGCACCTAGTGGTTTTCGTCATTATATCGTCATTGCAAAATCATTGTTTGCAACATTCATGTCGCAAAAGATCGTTTGGATTTGGATTGTTGGCTAATATGTTTTAGGAGTCCTTCACAATATTTACCAATAATATCGCCGTCGCAAGATTTCCTAATGTGCAATATTGTGCAAACTCATGACTGCAACAGAAACCAATCTGTTGCATTCATGAGTTTGTCAGCACAAACTCAGTTTAGTAAGCATGCTGGCTGTTACCGAGATTCTGTGTTCATCTCCACAGGTGTGTCATCTGCATGATGGACTTTGTTTATGGAGACCCCATCCGGTTCCTGCCCTGCATGCACATCTACCACATGGACTGTATAGACGACTGGCTGATGAGATCCTTCACTTGCCCCTCCTGCATGGAGCCTGTGGACGCAGCACTGCTCTCCTCCTACGAGACCAACTGACCGCCTCCTGGACCACGCTGGAACAGCAAAATCTACCCACACATCATATAACCTAAACCTCCTCACTGCTAACTTATATCCTGGATTAGTAAGATTATAAAGTTTAGGTCCTGATTTGAGGAGGGTTAAAAATGTTGGCTCAATTCTGTTTCTGTGCTGATATATGTACTTAAATGTGAAGGCATATAAATGACTCTGTGTTTGTGCAACATTTCCTCAGTTAGCCTGCTGGGCAGGACTGTATCTGAGAAAGGACTGACGGAGTAAAGACAGTAGTGCAGACAGTCGGTGTGAAGGTAGGAATCGGAGAAGAGCACTGAAGCGTGCCAGAGCAAACGTCATGATTAAGAAGACTTTAAACATACAATGTGTGCACATACACAAACACACGCGCGCACAATTCTGTCATTGACTTCCAGCCTCTGAAATGTGTCCACCAGAAGTGACGAGAGACATCTGACCTTCATCACTGGGCTGCATATCATGTCTCGTGGACTGCTGGTAACTGATGGCGTTCATAATAAAAGCTAAAAGAGATGATCTCCAGCAGATGTGAGAACTGCAGAGTCACATTAGCTGAGAAACTGTCTCTGATGCAAAGCGGACTGCAGGTGGGATAATTTGAGATGGACGTCCAACTTAAGACTACTGATGCTTAGTGCTGAGATACCACAGGCCTTCGCTAGTCGTCTTCAGCACACAGGCCCAGTTCTGTTTGTCTGTACAGATCCTTTCTGTCAAATATGACTGGTTAACAGCTTGACTGACTGTCCTGTGGTTTTGTGAATTGTTTTTGTTTTCCAACTTAAAGGGCTTTGTTGAATCTGTGTTCACCAAGAGTGTGGACATAACAAAAGGACATGCAGTGTATGTTCTTTATTTACTATTGTGATGGATTGCTGGTGAAACTGTCCTGTCAAAAGTTCGGATTCATCCCTCAGATTATTAGCAAAAGCACAACTCAACAGCTGTTTGGGTTTTTTTTTTTTTGGTTTTTTTTTGCACATTGTAGTCGGATTAGAGCAATAGAATCAACATTTTTACAATGTGATCAACAATATCTGCTATATGAAAAGCCCCATAAGAGTCGTTGCATCTATAAACTGGCACCAAATACAAGAGAAAACATTTTGAGGCCTCATCAAAACAAAGACAAAAAAATGTTTAGTAGTTTGCATTTAGGAACAGTTGTCTTTTATTTAATCATATTTCTTTTTAAATGTAATTTTCCTATGTGGCACAAATAGGCCTCAATTTTATTGATCTGCTACATTTTTACATTTCCATTCTCAATGTCACCCAGTTTACCTGAAAGAGCACAAAAATATTAAATGACTTTATTATATTATCCTTCTGCCCTGCTTGGTATAACTTGGATCATGTTTTAAATAAGAAAACAAGTGAGCTCTCATTGAGAGTTAAAAATGTTACAGGTTTTAAGGCTCCCACCCTGAGTATTTTTGGAAACCTTCATAGAAAGCTGATCAGCCATCTGTACTTTTGTTTTTTTGCACAGTACTTTATATCTTTGTTGTACATATTGTCCTCCATCCGCTAGGTGGAGCTTCTTGGCCTTATACTTTACACATGTGAGAGAGACTGCTGAATGATGCAACTTTTCATTCTTTTTTGGAAATAATGTGGCAACAAAGTGCTCTCTACTTCAGTTTTAGTGTTGCTGATGTGACAAAATTAGAGGTTTTCCAGCTACTTTATCTCAAGTTTTGGCCCAGGATAGGAGTCTGCATACAGACTGAAACATTTCCTTTGTCTCCACATCTTTGCGCAAGATGTTGCTTAATCACAAAATGGAGTACTGTTGGACTCTGACTCATTTGTTTGGTGACCTATTTATTGAAATTTGACCAAACTCACTTGACTGGGTGATTTTAAGGTTTTTCCTTTTTTAATTTCGAAAGAACAAAATGGCAAGGTGTTCTCACATGTGGATGGAGTATGTATGTGTTTGTGAATGCTTGTAAGAACTTTTCTTGTAAGATTAAATATGCATATGCTCTGTATTAAAAGCAAATAAAAATACAAAGAAGCACAACTGCTGGGGGGCGCTTCACTGCTTTCCCTAAATTACCGTTTCACCTGTAAAACTCAACAGCTTTCAGTTTCTCATATAGTGTTATTTGATTCATATGACTCTTAATCTTGATTCAAGACATTTCTAGAAACTTCATAAGAGCCTAAATGAATTTCTTCTGAGACTCCATAATTACAGCAGGGAAATAAAGTATTGTATGTCAGCATATTAATAAATTTGTTTCAAAATAGGCTAATATGAATTAAGCCTATGGGCTATTGGCCTATAGCCCATATGAAATGTCCCAAACAATTCAAATTCAAATAAATCTGTTTAATTTGTGAAGTCTTGTGGACTTGCACTGAGAAGAAATATTAATTTTAAAAAAATTTGTTATTGCAAGATTTATCTTCTATGGAGAAACAGGTTTCATTGTCCAGGAATGATTATTGACCCATATACATTTTTGAAAGTTTTCTGGGCCTCGTCTTTGTACTAATCTTCAGTTCTTTCTACAGATTTTCTGTTGAATTAAAGTTAGCTATTTAGTTGTTTTTTTTTAACTGAAACTATGTGAGAGTTTCATTGTGTATTTAGGATAATTGCATTGCTGAGAAAGTCATCTCTCCTTTATTGTTGACATTTGACCTTTTTAGTACATTTGTTGATTCACTTATTCAGTTATGTGAATATACCATATGTGCCATTTGTTAAGACAGCCTCGCATCATAATGTTTCCACCTTCAAACATCACTGCAGGAATAGTGAATAGTGATTTTTTTGTTTGTTTTTTTTTGTTCCCCAAGCAAGATGGTAATCGTATACAAGGAGTTTATTTTGTATTCTCACAGTACTTTACTGACTTTAAATGTTCTGCTGCAAACTTTGTGTTTTTTTCCCTCTGCAGTGGAGGTTGGTACAATAAGCTTACACTGATGCCATTGCAGTTTAGTATATTGTTGTGTTCAAACAAGTGTACCTGCTAGTTCTGGGTCTTTCTGAAGTTTTTAGCAAGTGGACATTAATCCTTTTATTTATTATTATTATGATTGTTATTAACATCATCATCATCGTTGCTCTGACTCTGCTGGTTGGTTAATGGTGAAAAACGTTCCTATCAAATTATGGATGATGGGTCCATGCTGTTCTCACAGGAACCTCCAGAAACTGATAGGTTTTTATAGGCAATCAATTGAGTTATCATCTTGTAATGTTAGTGATCCTGATTTATCATAATTTATGGATAAATTTCTTTGTAGATGCAGACCACCTGGGTGCTATTGGCATAGTTGCAAGTCAAGTAAACGCATTCAATCTCTTGAATGTGCTTACTTAGCAAACATTGCATTGTTAAATGCTTATTTTTGCCTGCTCTGTCTTAAATGAATCAATCAAGTTTGCTTAAAACGTGATTGCTTGATTGAAAACACTTCTTATTTCAGAAAAGTCCTTTACATCATATTAAAACGATAATTTCCTCTGCAGTGGAGATTGCGTGATTGTCAGGCAATTTGAACACAAAAAGGTAAGCACGCAACAGAGGGAAAAATGAAAACATGGTAAATGTTATTTGCTCTAACTTGTTCATGTAATGAAGACAGATGCTCTGCGATAATTTTGTTTTATTTGGTTATAAACGCCAGGTCCTGGTCTTCACGTTTCAAATCTGTAAGAGAGAAAGAGACAATGATTTATTTTAGATGTCTCAGTTTACAAACTTCAAATTACTACAGTTACAAGCAGTCCTGAAATATGCATAACAGAAAACGTATTTGTCTGCTTTAAATGCCGTTTCAGACGCAGAACAGACCACTGATAGGTCAGTCTGCAAACACTGTCCAGCCAATTAAAACCCTGAACGTGAGAGGGACTTCCGTCATAAAGGTCCATATATGGCTGAACTCCGCCCCCTCTTTTTCAAATGAGAAAAAGATTCCTCCACAGAACAGAGGAGTCTACGCACGTCAGAATATAGTAATCACCCAAAAACCGCTTATTACTAGAATCGGCTCTCTAATTTGCGTTTATTAGTTATTTTTTCTTTACCAGAAATAAACAAATGTTAAGTGAATGCAGCCGAAGTTTTACTCGAAATGAAACGGGCCTACATGTTTTTACTAACCATTCCAGGTCGAATTGCTACTTTTCACCTTGCGCGCATTATAATATAGTGGATCCAGTTCTGCAGTGCTCCGTTTTCAGAAAATTCATTAAATAGTGTAGCTATTAAATAACTGGTGGAGAGAATAGGAGGCCGCAAAAACAAATAGACTTAATGCAACAAGAAGTAGTTTGTGATTATCTGGTAAAATACATGTGGCATCAAACGGAAATATTTGGGCATATATTACTCAAAATATACCCTAAAATGTTGCTTGTCCCCCCCTCCCCTCCCAAAAGAGTCTACGCACGTAGACGCACGTAGACTCCTCAGTAATAATTACGCAAAGTACACTGCTCAAAAAATAAAGGGAACACTCAAATAACACATCCTAGATCTGAATGAATGAAATATTCTCATTGAATACTTTGTTCTGTACAAAGTTGAATGTGCTGACAACAAAATCACACAAAAATCATCAATGGAAATCAAATTTCTTAACCAATGGAGGCCTGGATTTGGAGCCACACACAAAATTAAAGTGAAATGTTCCCTTTATTTTTTTGAGCAGTATATTATTCCAATTATGCAAAGTGGAATAATATCCCTCTTCTTGTGATGCGTTCTATTGACAAAAGATGGTACATTTGGTTATTTAATTTCCATTTCGGATAAATTAAGAATTTTTTAAACTGAATTGAATTGAAAAGTGCAGGGGTGCCAATAATTGGTCAATAATTGTTTTCTACGCAAGTAAATAAATGTATTGGACGTTTTGTACAATTTTCAGCGTGAGATTACGCTCCTGCAATAAAACGAATGTATTTTAAGGCATTTTACACATCTTTACCGTGTACAAAAAATATGAACAGCGCTGTGGATCTACCGCATTACCTGGTCAGACTTAATCGGCTTCAGAAAATTGCTTTTGTCTTTGTTTGTGGCGCAGACTCGAAGAAGACATCTACTTATTGCATCATGTGTCACTTTTTATTGTCGTTTTTAAAATTCTGGAAATAAAGTGATTTGAAACTGACCGTCATTTAACCGTAGGCCCATCTTTCACAATAGACTTTATTTGAGAAAACTGAGCAGAAATGACACAGGCGTGTCTGTTGAAGGGCATTATTTCTTTATTTATTTTTACAATCAGTATGGCTTCTGATGTCACATGATAAAGACGTATTTCCGTTTTATTTATAAAGCACTTCAGCACAAAGAAGACGCAACAGTAGAAGCTACAAACTTATTGAACAATCGAAAACAATGCCGCGGTTCTGCTGGAATCACGTGCGTGAGGAAGTGACCTCTTGTCGCAAAAGCCCTTTTATTAAAGATAATAGAGTGCGACACTGAAGACTTCTTTCATTTACTCACCTTTGGTGAGTAGAGTCTGGTCACAAGAGGTGACTCTGATAAAAATAACATTTTCATTTGCCTTCTGACAATTAGACTGTTATGCCACTACTACAAGAGCTGCTCTTCCTCTGAGGGCCCATTATAATAAACACAAATTAGCAACAAGACCTTCCCTCACGTCACTCAGGGCCCCAGATGTTGTTCAATGAAATCAGCCGTCTCCTCGTGCTTGAAGTCTCGCGCCAGGCTCAGCGCGGTGTGTCCCAGGTCGTTGGTCCTCCGGGGGTCCTCGGTGAGGTCCAGGAGCATCCTGACCATCTCCAGATGTCCCCCCTTTGCGGCCAGATGCAGCGGCAGGTTACCGGTTTCGTCCGCGAGATTCACTTCCGCTCCGTGATTTATCAGAACACGCACAGTCTCCACAAAACCCTCGCGTGCGGCGTCGTGAGTCACGGTCAGGTTTAGGGTCGGGTCTCGCGCGTTGGGATCAGCTCCTGCCTCGAGCAGAAGCTCGACGAGGTTGGCATTTCCGAGCATCGCCACCTGGAAACATGAGGAAAATAAAAGAGACGAGTGAACTGGTCGGATGTTTGACAACTATTTTGTCAAACAACTTTATAAGTTGATTGTAAGTTATGTTAATTGATAATTTTGTCATGTGCCCATGAGCTGAATAAATTACGGCTTTTAAGTTTGCACTTTCACAGAACAGAGACAAAAATAGTGGGAGTGCACTCGAAATTAAAGTTAGTCAGCTTGATTAACAATACTATAATATAAAAAGGACAATATAGGAATTCCGTTACTTTCTTGGACCCAAGGCACGACAATGAAAATCAAACACTGAGAACTGAAGGGAGTTTATGTTTTAATTTTAATTTCTAATGTAAGGTTTTTCCTGCAACATTTGCATGCCAGTATTGAATATGGATTCAACTGACTTAAATAACAAAGATGGATCATATAAAATTAACATAAAACAATACTTGTAGTAAAAGAAAAAGGACTACTTTTGTTGGAGGAAGGACACTCCAGAACTTAATCGTCAGATGAAGGCTGAGAACTATAGTCAACTTGGCAATTTTTCAGACCCAGAAACCTGACGTTTTTTTTCCTTGTTATTGGAGACTTTGGTTATCCAATAACGTGAAACGTTTTGCAGGAACTGTGGTGAGGAAGCAGAGTACTGCCGTGAGCCTCTCTCAGTTCACGAACAGCATGAAAGCAGTATCCTTGTGCAGAAAGCTCCATCTTACTTCAGAGAGAATACGGACTCCATATGCATATCTTTAAGTTGTCCCTTCTTGTGTATATGTCCAGTCTTGAGGTTGTGACAGCATTTTAAAAAAAAAATGTTTTTATAGTTTTTGAATATGCCAGTTATTCAAAAAACTGGCATATGTGATATTGTGAAATTCTCCTGGGAAATGCCTTTCTCTCCCCATTCCCTCAGCCTCTGTGGCTCAACAAGTGGAAAAATACATGTCTCATGTTAGAGGTGAAGTTTTACCATCCTCTACCACAGTAGCTGGTAGAATTTTTTTAATTTCCACCCCTAAATGAAAAATGAATGGAAGTCAATGCAAAGTCCCTGTAAAGATAGAAAGAGATTGTGTGTGTGTGTGTGTGTGTGTGTGTGTGAAAATAGTTTAAAATTTACTTGATGAACATGAAAAAAACAGATTTAAACATGTTATTAATGGCAGTGCAAATTTTCCCTGTGAAAATAGCTCTCATTTAATCTGGAGCATGGCAAGACTTCACCTCGAACATGAGGCCTGTATTTTTCCACTGACAACTTCCTTCTCTCGACTTGCACTTCATCTCAAAAATGTTTTAGTGCAGACTTAATCGGCTATTTATCATCCAAACAAATAGCAATAAATAATAAAATAATTACATCTCTCTTTGTTATGACTGAGTTCACAAGACTGAGAAAAAAAAAACTGCTAATTACTTTAGGTTAGACATTTTTTATTTGCAATATACAACATAGTTAATATGAAATAAATATAACTCCAGCACACAGTTTAAAAAATTTTAACTTAGCTGACTTTTGAACATAGAGAGAGAAAAAGCAGGAAATGACAGTTAAATCAACACTGTGCTACTGGAGCCTTTAGCAAACAAGAGACCGAGTAGTTTTACCTCTTTCAAGTGTTAAAACTACCCTCTTTTGTTGAAATAACTCTGAAAGAGTTACATTTCCACAAACTAAATACTCGGCACCGTGTTGATTTAATGGTGTCAATTTTACTAAATAGGAGAAAGTGAAGTATTAGCCAGACCTGCAGAGGAGTCCTCCGAAACGCATTCAGTCCATTAACATCAGCTCCAGCTTGCAATAAATTCAACACTTCTTCCAGCTTTCCACATGCTGAGGCATTACAGAGAAGGTCTGTTCGACACGCCATCCTGGTTGAACAAAGAAAAAGTGTCTGTCTTGTGGTCCTATCATTGAGGCCCCTCCTTTTCTTCACCTCCTCCTGCTCTTCTCCTCCTCTTCCTAAAACCTGCTGCTCGGATGACCTCAAGAGGGGCATATTTTTGCATATTAAAGGTTGAAACAATTTTAGGGTTTTGTTATTATCATTTCTTTTTATATATATAATTTCATGCATCCAAAGCTACATCCATTCTTCATCACACATCATACAATTACAAACTATGAATTAGGGTAGTTAACATTTTACTTAATCTCACAGTATACCTAGAAACTTATAGTATTTTAAAACATAAATATTTTTAACATGAAAATAAACGGCAGTAAGGCAACACAATGTTTGGTAGTGCACCACTCAACAATCTATACATGTAAAAAAAAAGAAGTAAAGAGTCACAACCTTCAAAGTGTTTTTTTTCTTCCATAAACTGTATATGTATGTATAATATTAATTTGATTCTCCCATTCATGTGTGGGAGAAACACATGAATGTGTTAAAAGACATTTTAAGACTTTTAGCAGTCTTAAAATGTCTGCCAAAAGTTGATGGACTCTTCCTCTAACATGGATGCATATGCAGACAGACGGTGCTTTATTTGTAGTTTTCTCAAATGCTAAAGTCTCTAAAATATGCCTAAGATTAATGCTTTAAATATATATATTTTTTTCTTTAGCCTATGTTTTGCTCAACTATAAATTCATGTTCAAATTTTGAAGGCATTGCTCATTTATCTTTGGAGCCACACCTGTTGCAGATGAGTTTACCACACTACAATAAATATGCTCTTTTTTTGTGCGTAAAAAATAAAAACAAAACGGGCTTAAAAAGAAATAAAACTACAAACACAACGAAAAAAGTGTGGAACTTACTTGAAATGAGGTTTGAATCGCAGCACATGTCTTCCTCTTACTCGGCAACCAGCTTTAGGGACTTCTTACAAGTAAGAAAGCTAGTCAGTCAAACATGGGGAGAAAAAAAATAAACTGAATTAAACTGACTTGACAAAGCAATCCTGCACCATATTGTCATTAACAAACGGCTGATGTCCCATTTCTCAAATCAATAAAGTTATACCCAGGCATCATCAGGCACGATCAGCAGTCCAGGTTGGATCCAAATATCGCTGAATCATAGAGAAACATGTCGTTTCCAGAGATTACAGCTCGAATGACGCTGTCGGACCACAACCCGAACGAACAATTGCAATATTAATACTCAGGGTAGAAACAGAAATAGCCCTCTAAAAATACCCTGTGATGCGAAAATGGTGTATTTTAGGTTCAAAGTGAGGAAGAATAAAGCGCTCCTTTTTGTTTGACTTCAAAGGCAAGTTAACGTTCAGGCGCTTTGTTTTAAAAACTATGAAGTTGGCCTGATTGGGCGAAGCCTAGCTGCAAGACAAAAAGAAGAAGAAGAAATGGATACGCACCATTTTATCACCTAGAGGAGCGACTGTTGCTCCGTGGGGGTGTGGTCTGCGGCCCATGGCGGCTCAAAACTGGACCACCAGTCCTGGTGCACTTCAATCATGTGACTTATATCAGCCAAACACAGCAGTGCCCTCAGCAGGATACGATTAACTATGCTCCTGAAGAGGATTCTGAATAAAGTCAGGGTATATGTATAATATGCTATAATAGCTGTCAAAGAACCTCTCGGAGTTTAGAAGTTATTTTTGCGCAAAACTCTAACAGATCGTGCTGTCTCTCTCCTCTCTGTCCTCATCATCTCTTCAACAAGCGCGTTGTCCTCTACGTTACAGGAAAGCGCTGCCGTCTCCGCTTCCTCGTCACCTCTAACCAGATCATCCGCCGGCGAACTGTGAAGGAGCGTGCCACCCTTTTATCTCCGCTATAAACGTGGCGGGTCACGAACTTGATGAAAGAATAAAATCCGGAACACATTTCAAATTCAAACTTGATTGAATATGCTGACAAAATGGGCTCTGCCAGTCTAACACTCCGCACCTAAAGCAAGGAAGCGATACCTGTATTTTAATGTTCAAGTTTACTTAATTATAAAGCACGTTTAATAAATCCCAAATGTGCTGCAGAGAAATAATAACGACAGTAAAAGCAAAAACAGCCCTGAACAGTAAATACCACCCCGCCCCCTCCTCCCACACACACACATACACACACACATTCTTCTTTCATACCGTTCTCTTTCCACAAAATGGCTTTCTGCAGCAAGCTGCCCTCTTCTGCACATTCATCTTTTTTTCAAATGAAAAAGTCCCTAACAATCCAGGGTTATGTTATTTCCTGCCGTTTGTCTTTATATATATGTATATATACATTTTTTTACAAAGTGTGATAAAAAAAAAAGTATCATTATTTTAGGGCACACTGTTTTTTTATTTTTAATTGTGCCATTTTCAATTCAGCTCTTCAGGGCTCCGAATAGGTTGCTTAAAACATGATTAAAATCGACAGACTGGACTGTGCTTCCTTTCATTAATTGTGACAACAACATAAAAAAAAAAAAACTTAATTTAAGTCATTTTGGGACTTTATCAATGAAGGTCAAGATATAACCAGTTCCTGAAATGATTGCAAAAAACTTGTCTGTCCACACAAAAGGGCACTTCTCTCTTTTTATAACACATCTGTAAAATTTTGCTTCAAAATAACCATGAATGGATGACTTCTGCATGAATGGGGAATTGTGACTGTAAACATACTCTTGTGTGTGTGTGTGGATGTATGCGTGTGTGTGTGTGTGTGAACAGATCATGGGTCCCCTTTGTTTGCTACTCAAAATATTGTCCTCCAGTAAGTGTGAGGAGAAGATAACTGGAAAATGCTCTGTTACCAACAAATGATTCTGGAAGGGTGGCTTAATAAGACCCTGGGATGAAGATGACTGAGAAAGCTTTTATAGTGTGCTAACTGACTAATTAGGCAAGAAGCTCATAACAAAAATGCAACTGAACAAAAACGTAAGGCTATTATACCTCTTTCCTTTCTGCAGAGTAAAGAAGGAAGCAGTTACTCATTACTTCCAATTTTTAGTTTCGAAATCAAGGACCTTCAGTTTGTCTCATTTAGATTCAAGTTCGTTTTGTGGATGTTGACATCTAACAGCTTAAAATGAAGTGGACTTCTAATGGACATAATGATCTTCATCTAAAGGGTAAGCTGTATGCATTTAATAAACTATAAAAATACTTATTTTCAGTGGCAAATGATCGTGTGCACTGACATTTCAGTCTGCATATTAGTGTCTTAGAGGGTTCCTTACCTCGCCAAGAGTTTTATATTTAGAGATATATCCTTCAACTAATCTGGGAAGTAACTTAATATAAATCCAGACTGCATAATAGTGGTGATAGTGATTATTATATATAAAAAAAACCCAAAGAGATGCTGTTCCAACAAGCAACCCAAGATTAAATATTAGCAAACAGGAATGTTGTAACCCCCTGCATGTGTTTCTGTTAAGGCTAAAGATAGGTGGTCAGTTCGACTGCATAACTTTGGTGAAATACCCACATGTACGCACACATAGCTCTGACATTTCTTATAATCTCAGCAGAGGAAGTCACTTTCACAATTCATCTTTCCTGTTAAATTCACAAGAAGTAAAGCCTCTCTACTAAAAGCTAAAAGGCACTTGTCAGTGAACCTAATTCTTTCCTAACGGAATATGTTGCACAATATATTTTTATTAATGGAAAACATGAAATATTGTCAGTGATATTTGGACCCATCAAGTGACAATCGTACCTGATGATGATTCTTTTCTCATTTGTTTATGGCGTTGTTGCAATAGCAATAGACGCATACTGAAAGCCACAATCTGTGGAGACAGCAGAAAATTATGAACACGGTCTTGGGCTGTCATTGGTTCACTTCCAGTCTTTGGCTTCGCCTTACTGGTCCCAGAGCAAATGAACGAAAGATTTCAGAGGTTGTCAGAGAAGATGTAGTTATAAGGAATTTGTGGTGCTGTGTATATTCACAGCAGGATTTGTTTGCTTTAATTTGGAAAACACACATTTACAGTTGTACTTATATATATATATGAATCCATGTGTAAATGTCAGAATGTTTCTGACAACAAACTCCAAGTCCTGATCTTCACTGACCTTTTCTTAAGTCTGTAATAGAGGGAAAGAGAGAGAGAGAGAAAAACTGAATTAGATTATAAATCAAACGTTTACGTTTACAAACTGTATTGTAATGCAGTGAGAAATACATGGGAAACATGCGTCATTCATATCATGAACAAAGAAAAGTGTTTTGCCTTTTTGTTGCTTCCCTCAGGAAAATATAGCGCTGTTTAATGGAAATGACATTGAGTTCTAGATCTGACTTAAGTGTTTATTATATTTATTCCCTGGATTGCAACGTCGTGCACTGTTTGGGCTTTTGAGAGACAGCGCACTACGGAGATTAGTTTATTAAAAAAAAAGTGAAATTATCAGACGGAACGAAGAGATGCGGGAAGCCGCTCCTGCAGAGCGGTTGGCCTCCAACTTAAAGTTTTCTTTCAAAGTTTGTAAAAGTATGTTTTATCGCGACATTTAATATGGAATCACATTATGCATTTAGATTTAGACTATATCTGAATGTGTTAGCTGGTCACAATCTGCAGATGAGGCTTTTAGAATAGCTCACCAGTAAATTGCGGCCATTTACGGAGGTGTGTTGATAATCACAGCCTAAAAAAATACATAATCTTATCTTCCAGAATTAAGATAATTATATCATCTCCCAAGTTTCCATTAAGGAAAAAAAAAGCAAAACAAACAAACAAACAACAACAACAACAACAACAAAAACAAACCGCTGACGTTCAAGTTTGGTTCGCGTAAATTGTTTATATGCGCATAAAAGTAATGCAACAAATAAATAGCAGATTTCGGCCCGGGTCCCTCTTGCAAATGAGATCTGGATGTCAATGGGGTTTTTACCTGATTTAATAAATGAAAGAAAATAAAATAAAACATTCCGCTCGATTTAATTTCTTTGAAGCTAGAAAACGGCACAATAATCAATCAATCAATCAATCAATCAATCAATCAATCAATCAATCAATCAAATTTTATTTGTATAGCACATTTCAGCAGCAAGGCATTTCAAAGTGCTTTACATAATTAAAAAAAAAACAGAAGGGGTGCAGGCGACTCTCCTCCGTTTCTAGTCTTTGCAATGTTGGCCACTTTAAAAGTCGGGTACAAACGAGCTGACCAGACGCTCCTTACAGCCTAATTCAGGCCTCCAGAGCGAGTTTCGAACTTTGGCGACCAACGATAAAGATTATTCTACCAGA
The DNA here is from genome assembly GCF_000485575.1 of Poecilia formosa. NCBI lineage: Eukaryota > Metazoa > Chordata > Actinopteri > Cyprinodontiformes > Poeciliidae > Poecilia > Poecilia formosa. Next base: position 693,599 of record NW_006799991.1, on the reverse strand, counting down.
TTTTTTCAGATTTTCTTGCACCTGAATCGAACAAGGATCAGGGCAGGCACGTGCAGAGGGGAGTGCTGGGGGTGCTTGAGCACCTTACCCCAAAGTGCCCTTTTGGTCATTTTTTTTTTGTTTTTTTTTGGTATTATTATTTTCAAAGCCCTCTTCTGAAATAACATGTACTAACATTATTTTATTTATTTATTTTTTTTGTACAACATAATAAGCCTTCCGGTCACCTTGTTACCTTTGACCTTTTGCCCGTGAGGCATGACGCAGTTGCCTCTCGCGCAGTGAGATAAGGCGGCTAACTGGAGCTCAACGTAGCGAACGTTCCAGATTACAGAACAGTTTTTGGTGAATTATATATATATACAAAAAACAACGTTTTTGGTGAATAAAGTGGAGTAGACTTGCTACTTGTCAGATGACGGAAAACGTTGAAGTATCGTTTCTGCTTCAGCACGGAGTCGCAGTTTAAGCAGAGAGGTAATGAAATACAACAGACACTGACAGACCTCTGCGTCTCCTTTTCTCTAAAGAACTACTGAGCGGGAGGAGACAGCCAGGTGAGGAAAATCTGTTCTTATCTATCGATTCAGTATTTTTATCATACTGACATTAGGCTGTTGTTGTGCTATTAGCTAACTGCTAGCTACGACTTTGCTAGCAAAGCTAGATAACTAAAAAGCTTCTTCCCTGAGTACGAGGCACATCGCCCGTCCAAAACTTATCATCTCCATAATGGATATATGTCCGATCTTCTAATTTCCTTTGCTGCATAATGTACATT
>NW_006799991.1:685765-691925 GCF_000485575.1 Poecilia formosa | reverse complement strand
TAATATTCTGTCCTAGAATGCGGTAAGATGTGCCCTTTTTTTTGAGCACGTGCCCTTTTAGTGGTCTCTGCACGGCCCTGGATCAGGGCCACAAGTTTCATTAAACACAAAGAACACGACATAGTACTAGTAGGTCAAAATTATGTTACATTTCCCAAAATAAATTAGCTCAATAGGATTGCCAGACACAATGATGCTCATTTGTGACGGGCATTTGTTGTAGCATAGAATTATTTAATTTTCAAATTAAGGTTAATACTTTTTTATCTACAAAGAAAAACTGATATAACTGGTTTTATTGCAGCATCCATCCCACATGGTCAACGTATAGCTATCAAAGGCAACACGTTTAGACCTGACTTGACAATCCCTTTTTTCTCTGCGTTGCTCAGTGGTCGTCACTCACCACTCTACGTCATGGTGCAGAGACTACGCCTCCAACGACACAGAAGACTTTAAAAAAAACGACACAGAATTGTATCATTAAGAAGGTAACTAGAGTGGTGTGCCGGGGTTAATTTCTGTCGATCGTGTTGTAACGCTGGTTACAATACGTTTGGCCTGGTCAGCATGTGTCAGCAAAGTCTGAAGTGTGACAGTCAAAGCGGAATAAATTGTGACTAAACAAAGAAGCGGCCTGCAGTGTATCGAAGCACGCGTCGGACTGTTTGAAATTCCCCGAGTTAGTTACCAGATCAAGAAGAGGCACACACATCGACTAACACAGCGAAACGAGAGGCCCTATTTTTAAAACTGAGCTTATATTGAACAATCCAGTATCAACTTTCCAGAAGCAAGTAGGTGGGGATAGTTTTAAGAACGGAATTGTTGTGACCAGAGCAAATATCCTGTGAGGACTTTTAACGGCATCCACGTTCCACTTCAAATATTTAACTTTGACACAGTCGATCCGTACATTGGACAGCTTCCTTCATCTTCATGGCTGATGAGAGCAGTGGAGATAAAATGTTACCCAGGCGCAGTGAAGCTCGATTAGGGTCTGGACACTTTCTGCTTATTCCGTTACTGTAAGCAAACGCTAAAGCCTAGTTCTAACATCGTTTCATGCTTCACTGTCTTATAAATGAAAGGTGGATCTTCGCTGGTACATTTGAGACGCTCATTCTCGATACTTTAAAGGGGCCTAACAATGAACGGCAAATAGAAATGTAAAAGATATTCTTACAATAACAATTAGGAAAACGTTTATCACTTTGGTTATTTATTCAGTGTCGTTTATGTAGTTGGTAAAAACAATATTTTACTTTTTAAATATGCCAGGAGCGTAAAACATAAAAATCAACAAAGTACGCAGTCGAGGCCACGATTGGCATGCAATTTGAGTTTCTTGCGTTGTTTGTTTTTTATGGTTACTTTATCAATTTTTAAAATTGATTTTACTGGTTCCTTTATTTTTGCATTATTATTCGACTAAACCGCAAACCGTGATCGTTGTTTTTAAAACCGCGTTCATCAAAGTGAATAAAGTCTTATAGGTTCAAAGTGTTGAGCTTTTCTATTTTAAATAATGTGTCAATTGCGGCGAGAAACCGCAATAAGCTGCTAACGTGAATAACTTTACATAATATTGGTGGATTTTTTCCCCCGTTTCTCTTTTAAAATTACTGATTTTATATCAAAGTAAAATTCAATGCACGCTAAATAAATGCATTCTCTCTAAAGACGTCTACGCTCGGGAGCATCCTAAACGGTTTTGGTCCAGGCCTTATGCCAACCCCAAATCACTCGTGCGGGAACAGGAACGCTCTTACAAAGCATAAAACATACTGTTTTCAGCTTTTCAGACGTCTTTACCCCCTTGGTTTCCTGCGAGCACCAGAGCGGTGATCTTCTTGGCCCACTGGGAATCCGTAGTGTTCTCCAGATGCTGCTTGACCACCACCCGCTGTTCCTCCGTCGCGGCCAGGTGCCAGGTTTCCCTTTTGGTCATTAACCCACTTGTGAGTCAGCACGCCATACAGCTCTGGAAAAAAGAGACCACTGCAAAACTATCAGTTCTCTGGTTTTACCCGTTTGAGTAAAATGAACATTGTTCTTTAATTTTATGAAGTACTGACAACGTATATTAATTAATTCAGTATTTATTTGCAGAAAATGAGAAATGGAAAAAAAAAACCCCGAAAAAGATTAAGTTCTTTCAGACCTCTAATGAAAAGAAAACAAATTCATGTTCATTTTGAAACAACAATACTAATGTTTTAACTCAGGAAGAGTTCAGAAATCAGTATTTGGTGGAACAACCGTGCTTTTTAATCACAGCTTTCATGCGTCTTGGCATGCTTTCCACCAGTCACTCACACTGCTTTTGGGTGACCTTATTTGGGTTGAAATTCAACTGAGACTGGAATGGAACGGCTGTCATACATGTAGAGATGCTGATTTTTAGAAAACTGTGCAGTGGTTTCTCAATTTATTATTTTTTTTCCACAGTTGTATAGAATGAGGGACCGCGGCGGCGTCGTGAGTCACGGTGAGCCTCCGGACCCGGTCACGCGAGTTGGGGGCCGCCCCTGCGTCGTGGAGCGCCTTGACCAGTGCGTTGCTTCACCCTTACCACCTGGACACAAAGTAAAAAATAAATAAATAAATAAAAATAAAAATCAAAAAATGAATAGAAAGATATTAGATCACTCTTGCTGGAAAATAAAAAAGTTCGATAAGGCCCTAGGCCACGCGTGTTTATCTCATTACATCATTTCAATCTCTTTGTCGTAAAGTCGCAGAGTGTCTGCATTGCAAACAATATCATGACCTGTATTTCACTGCCAACAGTTGAAAGTACTTTCAAATCTGAAAATGAGTGTTAGCTAACGGTATGAGTATGTGAAAAATGTGGTTTATAGTTTCCTGCGAGCGATGTTTCCTTCTATATCATCCGGACGCGGCCCCTCTGGACCCAAAACCCCCTCCACGATCTCATGTGTGTTCCTTAACAAGAAGCTACTTAAAAATAATCCTCAACAGTATCGTTTTGGACATAATCGTAGTTTGTTGGGTGATCTAGGAGGTGGCGCCTTGTTTTACAGCGCATTAGTCATTTATTTATGATTTTTTAAAAATGTTTCAATGTAGTGAGAAAAATACATTTAAAAAAATGCTCTGTATTTTAAAAATGGATAAATTCAGCTGCTTCCGTCTTAATGTATGTTTGCTTGTTTTTACAGAGATAACTTCCTGGTTCGTTTAACTGAAATACTTTTTTGCTTTATGGCATGTATTTTTCTTATTAATCCTTTATTACATTTGACGAGCTCGTCTGCAAAATCACACCCTGTCTAAAAATAATTTCTTTGCATAGCTACGTCGATGAATCTGAAAAACATATTCAATTTAAGATATGCATTTGCTAGTATATACATTCATTTGAATTCAGTAAACTGAAATGAACTGATTCAAAGACATCTATCTTTCTTCAAACTGGTATGAAAACAGATTTAATGCTGAACAAAAAGAGACATGTCCCTTACATAGCAGCAGAAAAGCAGGACGTAATGATTCAGGTTTTCATCAGGCCCCAAGTAGACACACACACGCACACACACATGCACACATATAAACATAATAAAATTATAAATATAATTATCATAATTAAAAATGAATCACACTGTTGTTTTTTTGGGGGTTTGCAAACACTTGAAAGGGTTTACTACTGTCACATAAACCACTTTTAAGACAATAACTATAGTGGAGAGACAACAGTTGTCCAAAACTTTCTTCTCAAACCAAGTCGCACGGAAAACATTCCCTTTGAGGATCCAAGAACTAAATTAGAAACCCATGTAAAACACTGTTTTAAAAAGTGGAACATATACGACTGAGAACCTTTCTTTTCATCTTTTTTTGGATGAAAGGAAAGACGTCATCAAGAACAGAGGATGTCCAGTTGCCTTCTACTTTAAGCATTTAGGATTTTCATGTCCTGAATGACAGAACACAAAGTCATTCAAATTGCTGCTTGCGTGATTCGAGCCAAATAACGCAACACAAAAATATTCACACAAGACTTTTGGGCTTCAAATGCCTACACTGTAGGTTTTTATAGGTTTTATGTCCAACTTGTAGACGCAATAACACCATACCATAACACAAAACAAACAGATTTCACCTCAAATGACCCTTGAGCCGCAGCACATGCATACATCCCTGCTCAATAAATTAGGAAATATTGTGACTCTACATTTATATAGCTAAATGTCAGACTATTAACAAGCGAAAGCAAAACAAACGAAACAAAAAAAAAAAAAAAAGAGAGAGAGAGAGAGAGAGAGAGAGACCTAGCTACGCTGACAGAAAAAAAAACTGCACCGATCACCAGCCAACATGATGTCATTAACCGTCACTTCCCGCTCGTTTTCAAAACAATCATCACAATAGAGAGAGTTTGTTTCTTACTGTATTCGGGCGTCATCTTGTGAGATCTTCACTTAAGGACGACGGTATTGCCGAATCGTAGCGAGGTTTCCTTTCATTTCCAAAAATGACTCGTCCGGGTCTCAGATGATGCTTTCACATCGTCATCCGACTGAATAGCTATAATAATAACGCTCAGATCCCCGCTGAGGATCCCTCACAGATACATTTATATTTAAGATGAGCTGCTAAGAAGTGCGCCTCTGTCAGACGTTTAGATAGGTTTGAAATTGTCACCAAAATAGGCTCAGATGCCCTGATTGGACAGAGCAAATTTAAATAGGAGGAGTCATAACTGAAAACTATATAAAAAAAAAAAAAAGAAAGAAAGAAAGAAACTGGGAAAAGAAACCATCTTGACGCTACGTGACTGTGTAGATTTCATGAAATGGAGGATCTAGTCCACAGAGCACAGGCCCCTCGCAGCATGCGCATACGAAGTTTCCTAAATAAGCTAAACATGTAATGCGGTGACATTGCAGAGCTTTTCTCCTTTCTTTTTCTGTTTTAGCGTCACCCTCTTGTGGGCATATATGGTATTACCCCCCAAAATCTGTTTTATGTTATATTTATAAAACCTATGTATTAATATAAAAAAAAATAATAATAACTTTCCACTTATTCTTCATGTATTACTTACCGAAGAGGGCAAATTTAGTTTTTCTTCTAAATCAAGGAAGTGGCCTGGTGCACCTTGAAATGACTGTATACTGTTGGAGTGTTCTTTATCTAATCAGTCTTGTGGCCTTCTCCTTTTATTTCAGTTTATTTTTGTTTTATTCACCATTAATTCAGCTAAATATATGAGAACAAAGTGACTTTAGATTCAGTCAAAATAGACCAGAAACCATATGAAATGGGAAAAAAGTTATTAACTGATTAAATCGTGTTTTAGATTGTTCTTGAAAAAAATCAGTCACGGTTGATTAATGGGTGCACTCACGGCTGCACAGAGAACTCATTGATTTTTTTTTTTACAGCAGACAGCCGCTCCCTGTCTTGCAGGTACTGCGTACCCCCGCTAAATCTTTTAGCCCCCCTATTTTCACCCCTGCGGTGTGAAAATGGAGCCCAGCTAAAACTTTAATTCAAATGTCAACAGTCCTCTGAGGCACCTGTGAGAAATTAAGCCCCTCCTGTGTGGGTGCCTCTTTAACAGTCATCCATGCTTTTATCGTCTCAGGCATGGATTATTGCAAAGTCTTTTGACTGGAATTATCTGGGGTTTCCCACTCACACCTGCAGCTGATACAAAAGCTACTGCATATCACAGGCAAATGAGGATATCTTTCCTAACTTCTTCTTCAGCTGTGAATCAACTTCAAAATTATTTTAATTAAGCCGTTTTTTTAAGGGCATATCCCAACTTATTTGTTTGAGTTACTTCACCCTGACATGCCATTGCATGCTTATGTCTAGTGACCAAATACTTTCGTTTTGAAGGTCTCAAAAATATGTTATAAAGCCATGAGACTCTGGGTGCGTTCACACTGCAGCCTGAAGTGACTCAATTCCGATTTTTTGGCAATTCCGATGTTTTTTGCCGGGGCCGTTCACACTGCCAGTAAATGCGACCTGTATGCATTCTGCAGTGTAAACGGGCAAACGACCTGAAAGTGTCCCGCATGCGCAGTACGGGGCGCAATAGCGTCAGCGTTCTAAGTGTTCTGCCAACTGCCATAAAAAGAAGCGGAAGTAAACATGGAGGCTAACGGTGGAGCTTAGCTTA
>NW_006799991.1:668325-685755 GCF_000485575.1 Poecilia formosa | reverse complement strand
AATTATCTGGGGTTTCCCCCTCACACCTGCCGCTGCTACAGATATTTTTTGCCGGGGCCGCTCACACTGCCAGTAAATGCGACCTGTATGCATTCTGCAGTGTAAACGGGCAAACGACCTGAAAGTGTCCCGCATGCGCAGTAGAGGGCGCAATAGCGTCAGTGTTCACCCTGCAGCCTGAAGTGACTCAATTCCGATTTTTTTGAGGTAATGCGACCTGTATGAGTTCTGCAGTGTAAACGGGCAAACGACCTGAAAGTGTCCCGCATGCGCAGTAGAGGGCGCAATAGCGTCAGCGTTCTCAGTGTTCTGTCAACTGCCATGAAAAGAAGTAGTGCTCAGTGTTTGCTGAAGTAAACATGGAGGCTAACGGTGGAGCTTAGCTTACATATTTGAAGTTGTTGTCCGGCCGGAGCAGCATATTGACAACTTAATCTTCATATAATCCGTCATGGTTGTTGTTTTTCTTCCCACTTGCGCTTATCAGGACGCAGAATAGTGATATTTGTTGAGAAACAGTGACGTTCAGTTCGGATGAATGCGACCTGGACGTTAGGTCGCATTTGAATCGGATACGTATCGGATATGGGTCACATTCTAAAAAGAATCCGACCTGTGCTGTTCACACTGCCATGAAAAAATCGGATACAGGTCGCATTACGTCAAAAAAATCGGAATCGAGTCACTTCAGGCTGCAGTGTGAACGCTGACGCTATTGCGCCCTCTACTGCGCATGCGGGACACTTTCAGGTCGTTTGCTCGTTTACACTGCAGAACGTATACAGGTCGCATTTACTGGCAGTGTGAAGGGCACCGGCAAAAAAAATCGGAATTGCCAAATAATCGGAATTGAGTCACTTCAGGCTGCAGTGTGAAGCACCCTGTGTCTTCTTCTTTTTACCCTTTTTATGTATTTCTGCGTCGGTTAAATTTTCTGTGACTTCTCTGTGGAAACTTGCATCTGCTTTTTATTCTGTGGTATGGTATGGGTTGGTTTGGGTAAATCTAATCCAACAAATTCAACCTTCTACTGAAAACTGATTTTTATTGTGTTTTGCTAATATTAAAATTTGCTTTGTGATTTGAAACAAGTGAGACAAAGAAAAAAAAAAAAAAAAGAAAAAAAAAAAAAAGCAGATGGTCTCTGACCTGTGTATACACAGGTCAGAGACCTGTTTGGTCCAAACTTTTCAGTTTGGAAAAGTATCAACTGTATACATACAGTTGATACTTTTCCAAACTGAAGTATACACTCTGACTTAAGAGAATGTCACAAAGAGCAGGAAATTAAACCGGTCTGTTTCACTTCCCTTGTTTATAAGGCTTTGCAGATAAGGACAGAAAAGGGGAGGATGAAGTCCGCCTCGGGCTGGGGAGCGGGTCAAATTACTGGGTCTCTCACGTGTATCACCTGCGCTGCTGGCAACTGTTGAGGGGGCGGGGGGGACTGGTCCGCTTTTTTTGTCCTTTGATTTTTACCCAGGAAGCACATTGGCTAAACCGTGAGTGAAACTGTTACTGGGACTGACTACTATATATTCCATTGAGGGACACCGTCTTTAACATTACATAAACCCTTCTGAACAGGCGAGGGCGCACTTTCTGCGTGTATTAAAACGACTTGAAAACATTCCTCCCACCCGTGCATGGGCCGGGGGGCCACCCATAGCTCCGCGCCCGATCAGCTCAGAAAAACAAGCACGCGTAAACTTTATGTGTTAAAAGTTGCTTAAACTTATTGCTTATCCTGCTTTCACATGCGAGTTGAAATGTTATATTTTCATGACATAGATTATGTTAACTTACAGAGTTCAGCACATATTTTCTATACATATTCAGCCCTTTTTGTGGCCTCATTTCAAATGTGTTTAAATTCAGGATTGTCCAATCAGGATTAGACAATCCTGAGTGTTCAATCAGCATTTTTGTCCTGTATATTGCTCTTCATCATACTTTTGAAGAATTAAGGGCATTAAATACAGCTTTTTTTTGTTATACTAGAACAGGCTTGAGCTTTTACGACTTGTACAGCTCATACCGCGATAAAACAGACACAGATTATGGTTGATTTAATTGAGGGGGAAAGAACATGTTGAAGAAAAAGTCTATTCATACCATTTGTCCTGCATTTCTTTGAGCCTACAGCAGGCAGCAGGGTCATAATTTTAGGGGTATTTCGAGCTTTATTTATAGGCGTTGGCTTTTACAAATGTTTAGTGAGTCATAGACATATTTATCTAATTAATTGTGGTCATGATTTAGTAAGGCAGGACAGAAGGCTATGAAAGCCAGCTTTTTCCACAATTCTTTTTTGCCTTAGGGTGAAATATAAAGGTCTCTTCTTTACTGTGTGAAAAAATACAATATTCACTGTAAGCATTAGTTTAATAGGTTTTATATGGTAAAGAGAAATTGAAATGTGTTATTTTTTTTAATTATGTTATCTATTTGTATCAACTTTTGGTCATTTGTATTGCCCATAACTTATACATTTTCACTCTTTAGTAATTTCTTTTACTTGAGTGAAACATGTTTAAGTATGTTCCTCTATTCATCCCAGGTTGGTGTGATGAACATCCAGGACCATATCATCAATCGTATTAGTATTTTATATGAACACATATACTTATGTTTACATATGAAGGTTATTTAAGGAATGGTATTGAATAAACAGTTGTTTGGGAGGTGGGGGAAATCCGTGTATGGTTTATCTTTGGTTTGAGCAACTTAATTCGAATCATGGAAAAGACCCGAAATTCCCATGATTTATTTCAAGTAGTCGCTCGAACGTTTTACGACAGTCGACATAACTTTACGTCAGCGGTAAAGCAATGGGCTAGCTGACAATAATGATTTGAGATAACCGGGCACAGTAACGTAACTTTACTGAACTTTGTCTGTTTTGAGGCTGTTAACTCCACGTTCACTTTAATATCTACAAATAACTAACATCACCCTGACAGCCGTCTCTAAGTATCCATTTTTATCTGTACTCAGCGTCTGTCTGTGAGCCAGTGGAGAAGTATTGCTTTTAGCCAGTCATTGCTATGGCCTCCGACAGCGGCGAAAGCAACATGGATCGAGAAATGATCCTGGCCGACTTTCAGGTGGGTCCCTGTTTGTTTGTTTGTCTGTGGCATTGTTTACAGCTGGAAGCGTTTTGTCTTCCGTGTGCTAAAATAAATTAAATGTCTGGCATCCGAAACGGCAACCCTGCTCGTCGGAAGCAGCAAGGATCTCCGAGTTAGCACACAGAGCTAACTTGCTGACAGCTTGGAAACGGACTCTGAACACACTTGCTAACCAAAAACTCGGTGTTTACATTGCAGTCTACCGAAACTGTCGGGCCAAGAATGGGACAATACTGGTATTCAGGACCAGTTTAGCTGAAAATGGAGCTGCTGCACCCAATAAAACTATCTACTTGTTTACATATCGTCCCCTGTTGTTTCTGCAGTTTAAAACTTGACGCTAAACGTCGACACATTCAGGATTTCTATCTACAGTCAACTCCAATCTGGATTCCTATTGTCTTCTTTTGAGTCAACTAGTCTTCTCAGCCACCCTAATCTGTGATCTTCTACCTATAAATGCTAGCTAGACAAAGGACTGACCTCTTAATGTCTCCTCTACTGTCTATATTCTGTCATGCAAACATATTTGGTTAAAAAAAAAAAGGGGTTAGAAAAAAATCAGGACAGCAACATTTATAACAGTAGTATTGACTTTAGGATTATTGCTTCCTGATAGCATAAAGAACTACCTCATATAGTCATAGAAAATCAAAAGCAGAACTACTGTCAATTCTAGGGTTTTAATACAGTAAGGAATTGGCCAGAAATTGTCAACAGTTCTCCCATGATCAGCAAGTCAGCTACCTAAAATTTATATTTTCTATTTTTATACATTTAAAAATGCATCTAAACCAAAAATGCCTACAATAATTTACAATAAATGCCTCAACTAGAAGAAGGTAAATTTAATGCAATCTTTGAGCTTAATAAAATCAGACAGGCTTTGATGTGTAAAATTGGAACTTGTGGTGAATTTACATCCACTTTAGCAGAGAATATCTCTTCTCTGTTTGGTGTTAAAGTCCTTATTAAGCAGTGTGGGGGAAGGTGAAAGTCTGAATCATCACAGAGGAGACCAAAGAAAGCCATAAATCAGAATCTGCGTGGAGAAAACCCCATAGTCTCCCAGTAATCTGTAGTTTTAGGATGAAGTCATAGTCCATTGGTTTGTGGACTTTGAAACACTGTTTACCCTGACTTTCTCTTAGCCTATAAACACAAAGAAAAATAAGACTCAAAATTTGGATAGCCAGCCCACAATACTGACTCCATTATTATAGGTTCCTCTCAATAAATCATATTTTTGAAAGGTTAATTTAAGTAACTTAGTCTATAAATGAAACACTTTACATAGACAAATTACTCTGAGATTGATGTTTTCGAGGCTTTGTTTCTGTTATGATTCACCCCTTTTTTTTGTTTTACACAAGATTTGAATATTACACCAGGCCAGTAAGAAAAAAAATGGTTTAATGAAAGTATGTTAAAATTACTAGAATCTAATGTCAAGATTATTAAAATGGCTACTGAGCAGATTTCACCATGTCATAAAAAAGCGAGATGAAAGTGGGAATGTTTGTGAAAAATTAAGCACACCCCAAAACCCTAGACATCAAATACAAAAATATAAGAATGAAAAAGTGCTATTTTTCTTTTTTTTTTTTTTTTTTTTTACAATGTAATGTAACAAAGGATCACTTGGAGTAACTACATTCAAAACCAGTGTAACCAGATTACCTACCGATAAGCCACCATTATAATCACATAAACCCCTTAAAAATACACACATTTATGCAGCAGTTTGACGACGCCCAATAGTTACTGTGTTGGCACTGAGGTGAATATGCTCCAACTTCTGACATCATTTTCAGAGCAAAGATTGTAATTACCAAACATCAAACATATCGGCACAAGTGATCAATCACACCTGTGATGAGCAATAATAATAAAAAATGTTGCAATGGAAAGCATGTCACAATATTCAAAAAGACAACATTACCAAACTGGTCATGGAGTGGCTATTGGTTTTGAAGCTTACCGTCCTTACAGTTACAGTTTGAAAAGATAAAAAGAGCCAAATTATTTAATATTTTTCAAAGTTGGCGCTAATTTGAGTGTTTAGATTCCCTACTATTTCAGGTTAGAGTTAAAAAAACTTATTTGTTTGACTAATATGCTTTCAAAAAGATGAAAAGTAGAAAATTTTCAACTTGTCAGTGTTTGTTTCTTCTTTCGCACACAACATTCTTTAAATGTTGAGTCGGAAATGTTTGACATCAGCAGTCAATGCTTAACATGTTCAGCTTTTCTGCATCTGAATCCTTTTTCCACTCATACTTTATAGATTTCAAAACCTCTCTAAGTTGGTTTGAAGTGGATACATAATTGTTTCACGCGAAAATGACCTCAGTATGATAATGTAATATTTTGCATCAACACCCTTCTAATGAGCTGCGAAACCAGTTCGCAGAGCTGAAACAGTTTTTATTGCTGGCAACCTGGTAGTTATGTGTGAGTGAATCTGAGAAGGGCTTTGCAGTCAGAAGGGTCATTGCAGAAAATGAAACCTGCTGTTGATGTAACAAAGGATGTTATGAAAAGATCCTGCTGCAATCAGCGCGTCTTTGCCTAATGTGGTAAGGTTTTTAACATTACTTCAGTAAGTATAGGTGTTTAGTCCGAGTTATAAAATTCCAAAATAGATGCTTGATTCAAGGAAAAAAACAAAACAAAAAAAACAGCAACTGAAAACTGATTCTTGCTAATTCCCACGTCTCTGACAGGATCACTGGACAGATGTTGTGAACTGTTTTTAAATAAACACATTCTCTGCGGTTAAAAAAAAAAAAAAAAAAGACCGCTACATTGCAGGAGACCTTAATTTTTCACGTTTCATGTTCCAGCAGCTGAATCTAATGCAACTTGTGTTTTCCATCTTTCTGTCCTCTCGCAGGCTTGCACTGGAATCGACAACATCGCGGAGGCAATCACTCTGTTAGAGCTTAATAACTGGGATTTAGTGGTAAGTTCGTTAGCTTCTGGCTCTGGGCTTCACTCTTGGACATTTAGTCTTCAGTTCATCTAAAGTGCAAGTTTCCAGAGAGTTATTATTTATTTTTTTTATCATCAAGGGACACACAGTTTGCAACATTCCCCTGTTTAGGGAATGCTTCTCGCAAGCAGCTTTCGTCTCTGCAAGAAGGTTGTTGTGAGACAAAAGTGTAAGTCCTATATTGTGTGAAGGAGAGACTGCAGTGGCCAGAAAGATCACGTCCAGTCGGGTTTAGATTAATTCACGATGAGCCCCTTGCAGTGACGTCCCGTTTGGAAGGGGTCAGTCTATAATTAGATGCATGCTGGCAGGAGCAGCGCAGACAGTGGGGACTGGACTTTCTGCTGCTGTGGAGCCAGTGACTTGCAGTTCCTCTGCAGTGGGTGTTGGTTTTTATAAAACAAACAAACAAACAAAAACAAGCCTGTGGTCTTGGTGAGGGTCTGGAGTGCAGTTGGGAAAACAGGATATGTTCTCAGTCCCTCATTTAACACGCCAGGAAACAAGAAATGTAGCAAATTACTGAATTATTTTGTTTCTAATCTTTTAGGTCTTTAGTTGAACCTATGTCAGCTCCAAGGTTATTGAACGACGATGCCATCGTCCAAAGTCCTCAGCTGCGCTCCATCTATGTTATTGTTAGGAATAGTGAATGCCTCACTTTCTGGAACTAGAACAGCTGCTGCCGCATGATAAAGTCTTGTCTGCTTATCTCTTTTGACATAAAAGTTCACGTGTCACTGTAAACTTTTACTCTTTAAGACTGAAACTAAAATAAATGTGGCTACTTGTCTTAGTTGGGTTGCAACATAAACTCTCTACTGTTTTGCAGCATTGTAAAACCTGCGACAACAACATGTGACATTTTAGTTCTCCTGCCGTTAATCCTATCCGTGTAGTTCTTATTGTTAAACACTCAGCTACTGCTTTCAGTATCCCAGTACGTGAGGATTATTGCACTCAGGTATCAAACATGCTTAAATAAAGCTTAAACTTAATAAATTTGGTTTATTGTGGGTTATTTTTGATAGTTTTTTTTCTTCATCTATTTACTTTAAAGATAGCAGAGCCTGATTAGGCAAACAATAGGTTTAATAACCTCTTCTACTTCTAAAGTACTAAACATTTTTAGAAAACTGTGTCGGAGCTTAGGATATCTCAGGAGGATGCCTGTTTATTTCTGGACTGTGTGTATGATTAATTACTGCTGTTGCACGGAGAAGTTAATAGGCCTACCGCAAGATCATGACTAGCTTGTCAGGAGATTTAAGCAGGCGGTGTTGTGGGTCTCTCTCATGCCTCGCTGCACCCAGGAGAAGAGGGCTTCCTGATTTATAGGTTGTTTTTTTTCTTTAGAGTAATAATTTTTGTCTTCCAAAAACACACTGTGGAGTTTTTCCCAAAGTCTTCAGCCTTGTTTACACATGGGAGACCTTGAGCTCTAAAGCAAATGCTCTGCTAGTTGGGTTTGTTTAAACCTTAAAGTTATTACAAATAACTTCATCTTGCTCACTATTTGGAAACTGCATCACTGAGCATGTGCTTGTGCAGTCTTATGTGAAAGGGGAAAAAAAACTTGGCCTGAAGAAAAGAGGACAAAACAAATACGAGAGATGGAATTTTGAGACAAATACCTGCAACTCTAAACAGTCAGTGCATGGGTGTAACAGACCTGCGCAGTACGTTTGTTTGTCTAAATAGCTTAAAGAAAAATAAACACATTTTCTTCCTTGTTCTTCATTCCCTCATTTTGGTCTCCTTTGTTTATCCTTCTTTTCATCCTTCCTCATTTCCTTTTGGTCTTCTTCCTTTTTTCTACCTTCTTCCATTTTGGTCGACTTCTTTCCTTGTGTCCTTCCTTTCAGCATCCTTTGTGTCTTTACTTCTGTACCTAATTTTTGTCCTCCGATTTTTGTTTCCTTATTCTTCATTTCTGTCCCATCTGCCTTGTGTTCTTCATTCTCTCTGTCCTTGTTTTGTTTCTTTTACTTCCTGCTTGTCCTCTGTTTGTGCCCTTCTTTTAAAGCTTCCTTGTGTCCTACCTGTCTACATTCCTTCCTTCTTGCGTTCTTCCCTTTCCTTTTTCTCTCATGTCCTCCTTTGTTCCGCTCTTGTTCTTCTCTTTATTTTATACCCCCTTTTTCTCTTTTCTTCCCTTAAAAACAGACATTGGACTCTGAAAATGTATGAACATTTTACATGAAAACCTTCTCCTGTGTTGAGCAACACAACAGTGAGAACGGTCATCTTGGCGTTGATTAAAAACCTCTTTCATTTTAATTTAGAACATTTTTCTTCGCCTCGCCTGATGCTTTCAAGCAACACAGCTTGCTGCTGACGTTACATAACGTCTCCCTGTTGTCTTGTGTACAACAGTGATGGTTGGAGTGAATCAATTGTCCATTGAAACAAAAGCTCACCTGCAAAGCTGACAGAGTTTGTATTTGCAAAGCTGACAGAGTTTGTATTTGTCTTTTCAGTGCCTCTTGTTCAGGCCAGCCTCTCTGAATATTCCAGCTCACACATTTTGACACAGTTGACATTTCTGAAAACACCGAGCCAGTGATGTCACAGTGTCCTGACGACACCACTGCCTCTCATCTCTGTGCAATAAGCTCCTTTCATAGTTGCTTTATTGTTCTAGATTACGCAGATCGAATGTTGCATGTTACATTTGGTGATTTGGACATTACGTGAACACATGGATGCAGTTGTGTTTTGTTGTAAAATGTAGTTTTGCTTTTGTTACAGGCAGCCATCAATGGAGTGATACCGCAGGAGAACGGGATCTTACAAAGGTGACGACTGCTGACTGCTAGAGGAAGTCAATATTCCTAAGAGTCATTGGTATAAACTAAAAGGATCTGCTTCAACAAGGCAATAAGAGAAATATATAATTTAAAAATTCAGAATTAATTTCAAATAAATTAAACTCAGAATCTCAGATACAATATAGATTCATTAGGTAGTACACTATGAGCAATTACTGATGTTAATTTTTATGGTTATGTCTCTGGAAAACCTAAAATGTAGTTTTTACAGGATTATACGAGACCAAGGATTGTCAAAATAGTCAATATTCCAATACGATCGACACTAGAATCTTTTACAAAGATGCTCACTTGAGTCCAAGTTGACATAAACTAACCCCCGTCCTCATTTACCCAAATTGTTGCAATTCTTCCATCAGCAGCACAGCAATAGCAGAGACAGCCTTCCCTCTCCCTGCAGCCGCTCACCTGACCAAAACAAGGAGGAGATTTAGGTTTGGATGAAAAACGCGTCACGATATAAAAGTTTCATATCAGTCAATGTTGATAGTTATTGATAATTTGCTTTATATTATATATGCCTCAGTAGTGAATTTGATTTGTACAAACATGAATTTGACAGGCAAATGGAAGCGCACAGTTACCGTAAGCAAGTATTATTAAAATAGTTGTATGATTAAATCAAACATACACACCTCCATGAAGAACATGAACATTTATACTAAATATTATCTACTAGCTTGCAAAATGGGGAAGTGACACTTTCAAATTATGCATTTTTCTAAGTGAGGGCTGAATTCCCCTTTACTTAATGGTGTTACCCTAATGAAGGAAGTTAAAATATTGTGATATTGCATGATTGCATAATGATATTTTAGTTGGAAACAAACCTTGTGCTTGCAAATGATACTATGACCACATCGAGTATCTTTTTAAACATCGAATTTGACATTTTAATATCCTGAAAACACCACTAAGACCGATGGGAAGACTTTCAGTCTAATGCCTTGGAACAAATCTGTGTTTTGTGATGAGCTGATGGCATTTTACCGAAAGTAAACGTAAATTACAGTAGGTCCTTCTTTGGCTCTCTCCAATGCATTGAAGAGATATTAATAAAAAACCATGAAGGGCTTGAGGCCATGAGAACACTGCAGCTCTCTGTCAAGGACACAGATTGCTTTGAACCGAGGCGGGTTGGCAGTGTGACTGGTGGGCTACACGTTTACTAAATGGCTGGCTTTGTTATGAGAAGACCGCCGTTGACCAGTAAACAGCGATGATGTCAGCAGGGGCCAAACGGAAGGTACACCAGCACTAAAATCATTTGCCTTTCTGCTTGTGACCTCTTTTCCAGGCATTAGCAGAATTAGAAAAATGTCCCTGTTAGTACAGAGCACTGAAATAGATTTTTTTTTTCTGCATAGACGGTTTGGTTTGCTTTGGGATGGTGACATTTTGAACTGTGAACTTGTGCTGGTTACAGATGTTTCCATGGCCTTGAGTTTTATGGTGGCAAGTTAGGGTAGAGGTACAGACTGGATGCCCCTCTTTATTTCTGCGCATCTATAAGAATTGGTTTATAGATGTTTGTAGTTTATAGATTTCTTACTGAATCAAATTTCCGCATCAACTCAAAAACAATGAACTAATCTGCAGAATTAAAGCACATAATGTAGCTCATGACAATGAAAAGAAACGTGTAGGTTAATAGATAAGTGTGTAATAAGTATGTAAATCTCTTGGTAGCTGTGCTGTCACGTGGTTGGGCCTGGTCCACCTCCAGGCAGAAACCTAGTCACTGAACTAAATAAAATGGAGCCTTTATGTAAAAATCTGTGTCTGCCTTCTTGAACCTTTGATCATCTGAGAAAGCAGCACCGATAAGTAAACATATATTATAAAAGAAAATACGGGAAAAAAAAGAGACGTTTTGCCTTCTCATCACCTCTTCATGATGTTTTTGAACTGAGACCCTTTTTTTTTTTTCGTCCTTCTAGTATCATATAAATTTGACACTATAAATTACAACATCAGTCAACTGTGATCTCTGTGCAGCGACTTCACCAGCGAGGCGAGCCAGGCCACCATGTTCGGACCCCCCAGCCACCCAGAAGCGGCCGACGCAGCAGCAGCAGCAGCAGCAGCAGCAAGAAGCGCGGGTCCGCTCCCTTCCTCGTCATCTTCTTCCTCCTCTCCTCCATCGTCCTCCACTTCAGCGTTTTGTCCCATCAGCCCTTCTACCCGACACATTGTAGAGCGCCAGCCTCGCATGATAAACTTCAGGGTGGAGTACAGGCAAAGATCAGTGGAGCTCGTCCTCGAGGAGAGCCGCACAGTCGGTGAGCGCCAGAAGCATAACCTCACACTCTTGAGAGAAAAGATTGTGTTCGATAAAGATACATCAAATACATAATCAAAGCAAGTTCAATAATTTCCAATTGCGTGATTTATCGTTTTTCTCTTTTCTTTCTCTTTCTACCAAAAACTGGACGACAAACGTCTTCAGTCTGGTGCTTTGGTCTGAACCGGCCCGTTTGTGTTACCAGAACTGAAGGATATTTTGGATATTTAAAATGTCTTCCACTTCCAATGTTAATAAAAGTTCTTTATCATTAAGAGTTTGATATTTTTAATTCTTGAAAATTATTTCAAAACAACATTGAAATAATTTCTGGGACAAATTATCAAGTGCCTCTTATTCTATCAAATGCTGTTTTTTTTTTGTAGAGGTATTAGTTTTGACTTCAGTAAAAGAAAACCTTAGAAGATTGTCCTCATTTTTACATCGCTGACCGTCCCCCTTTAATTATAATTAAATCCACAGGAGAAATTAAAGGAATCCTCCAGACAGAACTCGGCATTCCAGCGTCCAAAATGCATCTGAAGGGATGGAAGAGTGGAGACGTGTCAGATACTGTGAGTTCATGATCTGGTTTTTAAAATTTGTTTTACTAGGAATTAAAACGAGTCACGGTGGCAAGAATGAACTAAAAATGTAGCTGATATGATTCAAATCTGCTCCTCCTGTCTGTCTTTTTTGTGCATAGATCAGGTTTTTTTTGTAACATTCATGTTCTTATCAATGTTAATGAAAACACAGCGAGGAAGAAAGAATGAGTAATTAGTCTACTTGAGTTAAGGGAAGCATTTTTGTCATTGTGTGCACTCAGACGGTGCTGAGAAGTTTACACCTTCCCAAGAACAACAGCCTGTACGTCCTGACCCCAGACATCGCCCCTACTGCCAGCACCAGCAAAAACAGGTAACGTTCACTACCGGTGCTCAACATCTCTGCTTTTTCGCGCTCTTTCATTAGAAGTCATATTCGTTCCTCCATCCTGCCTCACAAGCAAAATACTTGGATTATTGTGCATGCAGTACCTGCTAGTGAACACCAGGTGGCGATATTTGCCCACTTCTAGAGCAGAATCGAGCCAACAAATATCCTTGTCATTGATTTATCAGGATACGTTTGACCCCGCGCTGCACATTCATTTTCTCCCATCCGCTGTGACATTTTGAAAGGAGCATCAGCTGCCACAGTCCTTGTTATGTAAATAATCATTTCATCCCCTCCTTATGTGCTAGTATTTTCTTTCGGCAGAACATTGTTTCTTGTTTCTTGCTTTATATCTTGCACTTCAGACATTTTGTGCAATGTCCATGCAAATCACTCGTTTTTGCAATTTTTTTCTTTAAAGTCCTTTAAAGCTACCAGGTGAAATGTGTCTCTTTATCTTAGCCTCTTATTGTAAATTGATCAAGACGTGTTTGAAGTGAGAGTGGACAAATAAAAGTGGACTAAAAGATTTCGCAGACCTCACTGACTGGAGGATCATTTTGCTTGTTTTTATGACAGTTTATATTTTATTTTTGCAATTATTACATAGTTTATGGCAATTTTTTTATGCACTGAAATTCTTGTGCCGTTAGTCACAGTTTCTGGATCAATAGACATATTTGGTGAAATAAAAATTAGTTCCCAAGGACGTGGTCAGAACAATAATAATACGCTTTTATATCACCATATGATGATTGTAAAAAAAAAGAAAAGAAAAAAAAGAAATAATCAATTCTGTATATTAAAATATAGTTATTTTTAAATCCATATATTTACCCAGCTCTTCTTTTCTGTCTTCCTTTGTTGTTTAAGCTTAAGTTACTACGTGGATAGACTGTCGACTGAAGCCATCCTCTTTTTGGCACAATATGTACAGTTGTAAGACAGTGTTCATAGTTTAACAGTGAATTAAAAAAAATGCTCCTTAGTTCTCACCCAAACAAGCATCCTCATGTCAGCAGAACCCTTGTGTAAGTCATTTGGCAGTTTGCCTCTTTGCTTGCTAGTTAGGCTAAGTGGTAGTTATATTGTGTTGGCAGCTAATGGGCCTCATCTCTCCGGTTTTCCCTCCCCTGCGCTCTCCTCATCTTCTCACTCCCCCTCCGACTGCTGCGTCTTTTTAGCAGCGCCGTTGCCATTCCTCCAAGTGTTATCGATATCATTTTGGGTGACAGGAGCTCATTATTTTGCAGCAGCTATTTTAGCTGCGGACAGTTGGGGCTGAAAGGCCCGGGTGGGCTCCCACTGCGTATGTACATACGTTTGTGTATGCATATATGTGTGTGTGTGTGTGTCTGATGACCCTGCTGTCAAACAGGGAGAGGATGGGTGACAGATCACAGAAAATGAGGGGAGCGGCCCCCCTGGTGGGAGACCAAACAAGCTGTTAGCTTGGAATAAAAATAAACTGTTCTCACACCATATATCCACAGTGTGCTGACAATTAGTTTGCAATGTCTGCAAATTTGTTGCAGTAAATACAGGCAGTCGGCTAAGCTCTCCAGGTAAGCTGGAGCACATTATTAGCATAACACCAACTCGACGCTCTAATGTGTTAGAATAAACATTTTTTGGACTTTGCTAATGGTTTATCCCAGATACAATTACAGCCGTGATTAGGAAGCTCAGTTCAGTGCTAGATGTGGGACAAGAAAGCAGTGAAAATATCATGTTATTTACACAAAAAGGAGCTAATTTAACTTTCCAGTTGCTTGTAAATCATGTAACACTAATTACTAAAGTTTTTTAATGTTGTTTTAATGACATCAAAATACAAATATTTTGATGTTTGTGCAAAGACTTAGTCTATAGAATGAACACAAGCTAAATAGTAGTTTTCAAGTGTTTATTGTTCAGAATGCTGTGCCTTTTCTTGTTCTGCTCTTGGTACAGTGATGCTAGGAGTCTACCAGGCTGGGTTAGCTGCTTAATTAGTCAGGCTATCTGCTCAGGTAGCCAGCCTGCAGTCTGTTTGACTGCTGCTTAGGAGCTCCTGAAATGTGTGAGTTTTTCATGTCTGGGAGTATTTCTGTGTTTGTTCTAAGTGCTGGAAAGTAGCTATAGCAGCTGGCTTTCATCCAACTGACTGTCAGTGTGCAGAAACAGGTGTGGGAGGGGCAGCTCTGTGTTATTTTGTGGTCTCAGTACTTTCTTTGGTTTCTCATTAAACTAACTTTACTGTGCGGGAATGTTATGACGGAAAACTTTTACTGGTTTTCAACGTTTTATAACCTCTGTACCTAAAATCCAGTTACTAATTTATTCACTTGTTTATTAATGTTTTGCTAAACAATACCATTAATGACACCTGTTTTTTTTTCTTTTTTTTTTTTTAATAAACAGCTTCATGGCGTTCTCTCGGCTAAGTAAAAAGCATGCTCTTTAAAGCTTAAGTTGTAGTAACTGGTTTCTAAGGCATCAAAACACCACAGCACAATTTGTATTGATGTTAGCAATAAGATTGACAGCAACTCTGATAGTTAATGTTTTTTAAATATATCTGTATCCCTTTGATATCTTATATTATGCCATTTTTTTATGTATTGTGTGATAGTTTTGCAATTTTAAATAAACTTTTAGCATAAACCTAAAAATAGTGGGAAATAAACGAGGATGTGTTGGCCTCTTGTGAAAAAGTAAAACTGGGCCAACAGCACACTAAAATTGAGCAAAACTGAGTTTAAAACAGTCGATGCAATATCCCTTAAATTAGAATATGGTCACTTGTGGGATTATTTTAGGAAAGGTTGACTTTGTTGTATTTCAAACATAATGCCAATTTTCTTCAAATTTATTACTATTATTGTACAAGATTTATTTTACTCGGTGCATAAATACAAGGCTTTTCATGAAATAACTAGATGGTGTAAAAACTCAGTTCCAGTATAAATGGCTCAGTCACTGTTAATCGTATCAAGTGAACAGGCCCACTTTTGCACATGAAACAGAGTTGTACATCTGCATTAGAAATATCAATAAAATCACTCAAATTTAGTTTCATGGGTTTCATTTGTTTCAAATTGCTGCTGAGTGACAATGAAAATGCTCCATGATCGGCGTCTCCGGCGATCACTTTGTAGTGCCTGGTTCTCGCCGCACACACCTTCGCCGAACGGAGCGATTGTACGGAGCCGCACTGTCATTACGGTCGCGCTGAGCAAACTTTCCTTGTTCGTCTTGTTTGATTAGAAATAAATCTAGAGGCTTTTGGAGATTTTCCTCTGAGCACCAATCCTCCTCAGGTAGTTATTTAGTTAGTGATGATGTGATGTGCAGTTAGCAGTGCAGCGAGAAAGCCGGGGGTCTGAGGACGGCCATGTCAATGACTCTCTGTGAATACAAGAGAGTGTTGAGGAGGAGCTAATCTCCTGCATTAATGATGAAGGCCTGATGAATATTTCAATGGAGCCTGTTTCCTTTCTTGTTTATTCTTCGCTCCAGCTCCCGGCAGGCGTGTTTGCCAATGAAAGGTTATTTTAATTTGAACTCTCGACGAAGTTTAAAATCGCAGATCATTAGGTTTTATGTGTTTGTGTGTTTTTTTTTTTGTTTTTTTGTTTCTTTTTTAAAAATTTGTCTTAGCTTCTCGTTCACTCAGCTCTGTGAGAGCGATGTAGCTGCAGAAACATAGAGCTGTCGAGGGAGAGCGCTTATGAAGCTCGATGGAAAGGATTCAGCAATTAGCGTCTTATGTAATTTTCGGACAAAATGGCAGACCAAAACAGAGCAGAGCCTGAGTGGTTTCACATTTTTCTGCTTTGTTGTGGATGTAAAATGTGGCGGAGGTAAGAAAGACATCATGTGTGCTTCTTGGTGCCCTCTGTGAAGGTGTGACAGGTTAGCTCGCGTTCTCCTCAGTGTGTTTTTAAGCAATCTGAGAGGCAAAAGCACATGTTGCCAGCGTATTTATGAAAATTTAAGAGAGGTCATGTATAGTGCAATCTCTTGAGTGCATAGTGTGTCCTAGTGTTTTTGCAGGCACATGTCACATTGTGTGCATGCATGTGCATCTCTGTGTCTGGCAATACTTCTTTAATAAGGTCTGGAGTCTGCTCTGTGCCAGTGGGAGCCGCAGCTGAGACGACGGGCTTACCTCAGAATGAAACCAATCTGTTTAGCCTGCTCTTCTCCCCTGCACAACGCTGCCTTTTCGCTGTCCATAAAGTTAAATGACATTTCCCTTCCTCACCCTAATGCCCACGTCAAGAGCCTCCAGAGATGTTGCGGGCTGACCTAGATGTCACCGACTGTGTGTGTTGAGTGAGAAAAAGACCTCCGTTGGCGGAGGCAAACACAAAGACATCCGTATTTCAACCCCAGACTGCTTCGGGGGCCTGCTTCGGCGCGTCAGATGCAGATGCATCCACCACAATTTATTTGTGCCAGATTTACGACTTTCGTAGAACGTTAACTTGCCGATGCCGACTGTAGATCATTCATTCATTGATTTATGAGGACATAAGAAGAGTATTCAAAATATTTACTTATAGCGTTTCTGTCGTGAGTGGCTGTCGGTTGCATTGGACAAAAGGAGATGTCACACTGTGTGTGAGAGGGAACAGTCACTGTAAAACAAGACTATTAATTTAAAATATAAAAGGATTAGAGTTGAATTTTTAAACTATCTTTAAGATTTTATATTGGAGGGCATCTCTACTAACACTGTCGTGGTGTATTCTTTAGCGTACATCATTTGGACCCTTATCTTAACTCTAACATTTCCAAAACTCCGCCAGTATTTCCAAATCTTGCATTTTCATTGACAGACTGAGGTTGAAACATTTGAGCAAAAAAAAAAAAAAATCGAAATCTTTGCTGTAAATCGTTCTGTCATCCTTTTATCTGCCGAGTTTTGCTGTCCACTGCAGCCTGAAAGAATCATAAACCCGTCTTGACATGTCATAAGAAGTGCTGTTCAATCTAGCTTTATTTTTTAGGCACCTCTTTAAATACTTAAAATAGCAAACTGTGGAATAATCTTCTCTCAGAACATCTTCTGAACTCCTTTGGGTCGAAGTTGTTAAGAGTCAAGTCAGTGAGATCTGGCAGCATTTAAGAATGCTGCGTTCTTAAAACGCTGTTTGTAGCCCAGCTGGACACTGGTCAGGGCTGATCAACATGGAAATCAGTCGACTGTGGTGAACATCTCAGCTCATCTCTACTTGAAGCATGCTTGTCTGGTTTATATAT
>NW_006799991.1:646495-668285 GCF_000485575.1 Poecilia formosa | reverse complement strand
TATTTATGCAGCAGACTTCTTTAAACAGATGGCAAATTACAAAAAAAAATGACTCATTATGTATGACAGATTTTTTTTTTTATATTTCCTGCAGAATGCATTTGATGTTTGAAGTGACTATATTTGTTGTATAGAACATTACAAAAAAAGTAAATCTTGAACAGAACTCTACCCACAAATGCACCAAATGTTTTGTCAGCCTGCCACAAATGACTGATAAGATGTTCCTTCTTTGCTTGGAAGGACAGAGTAACACTTCCTCTCAGTTTACCCTCTATCTCTGCCTATTTAGGAGTTTAGCTGCCTGCCAGCAGCAGCTCGGGACCGTGTCCAAACATAATCATGATATTAGCTAGATCCTTATTTATGTGTCCCTACCCCTTCTATTTCTCCTCATTCTCTCTCTCCCTCTTTTGCAAACACACATACACAGGCGTCCTTCATCCTTCTGCTCAGCCCCATTACATATGCATCCATCCTTCCCACTTCCCACTTTTCCAATCTTCTCCAGTTAGCTACAACAAACATTACATTTACATATTGATTTCGTAGTTTTAGTCAATGTAAATATGCTGTCATTACAGTAAATTTGAGCTTCTGTTAACATAAGCTCGTCCAGATCTGCACAGATTAAGGGTGTGATTGCATAATTAATGTGTGCGCTACATATTAATTCCCTCATCCTCTTCTTTCTCTAAAGTCTTCCTCCTCTCCTTGGTTTCTGAGCCCTGATTAAGTGCCTGTTTCGGCCTTTAAGCCTCCCATTGCTATTCACCCTCACAGACCCAGCGTTTGCTCAAAACGCTACTTAACCTCGCAGCTTATTGTAAATGAAGCCTCCAAAAGTTGAATCCCCTCCATCTTTGCCTTTTTTTTTTCTTTTTTTTTTTGCTCCGTTTCTCAGACATTGCCGTAAGTTACTTTGCGAGTTATTGGTGCCGGTCCAGAAAAGACGCATCACGTCAGAGATTACCTGTAAACACTCTCTGCTGGCTATATTCAGTACTTCTACTGGTCGAAACAAAAGCTGCAACATTTTGCCGTTGCATTTTATTAGTAGAAGATCAAATGTTTTCATTTATTGTAAGCGACTTAAAAATGTTTGATGTTTTTCAGATGTTATTTTGTAGCTTTTTTGTTCTTTATCTTCCAAGTATGTTTCAATTTTTCTACCACAGACTTCAATGCCTTTTGTTGGGATTTTATGTGATAGACCAACAAAAAGGAGAGTGTAAATGTCACGTGAAAGGATGAGGAGGTGGTTTATTTATTTATTTATTTATTTATTTTTAGATTTTTAGAGAAAGTTATTTTAAAAAAATCCTTTTTGCGGTTTTCCACCAAACATTTTGGTGGCGCAGGAGAGAAGTTGCTCTGGCCAGATGAGGCAAAGATTGAGCTATTTGGACTATGTGCAAAACTAACATTACGCATCACTTTGAACACACCATTCCCACTTTAATTCACATCATGCTTTTCTCTGTTAGGCGCAAGGTAGCTGCTTGGAGGTGAAGGTAACATAAATGGAGCTAAATAAAGAACAATTATGGACAAAAACCTCATGTGGTCAAACATGCAATCAAAACTACAGTGGAATGCTTTAGATCAAATGTATTCATGTGTTTAAAAGTCCAGATTCAACTGGTTATCTGTGGGAAAACATGAGAAGAGATGTTCACAGACGCCTTCTGCCCAATATGAGTGAACTTGAGCAGCTTCTATTAGAAGTGTAAAGGTGGTAGAGGCCAATAGAGGCAATATACCGCTCAGTAGAGATTGAAAACATGACAAAAAATCTAATAAAAAAAAAAAGGAAAACCACGTATTCTGTATATTTTACAAGTATTGACTAATTTGTGTTCACTGATCACAAAAAAAAAATTCAATGAGATTTGAGGTCGCACGTGAAAATGTTAAAGGGGTGAGAACGCTTTTGCATGGCTGTGTAAGCAGATTTAACATAGGTAAGGAGAAAGCATCAAATGAGCAACAATGCATACATTTCAATAATTTAACCTGCCATAATAGTTGCTGGTGCCCCACCTAAGCACATCATTAAAAGGTGGTCAGCAACTGTAGCTTGTGCTACATTCAGGTCTACTTCAGAGGGATCATGGGGTTTTGGAGATGAACGGCTGAAGGCTCTCCTGGGTTTGTTGGCAGTAATACAGGTTGATGGGCTCCATGCTGTTACCGTGCAGGTGGTCATGTTGCGAGAGCCTGCTGTGCTGAGCGGCGCTCCGGCCAGACTTGTTAAGACACGACCAGTAAAATGGCCGTCGGGCCCCTGGAGGAGGCACCCACTTTGCTGGGGGCCAGCAGGTCACTCTTGCTCAACAAGTTTCAGCTTGCTCTAATCTTTGTCTCAGAGATAATGTTTGTTTTTACTTGCATCTGTCTTTTTTTTTTTTTTTTTTTTTTTTTTTTTTTTTTTCGTGTGTCATTATTATGTGTTGCCTTCTTTGGTTTAATTAGCTTTTTGTTTTTTCTTGTCATTTAGTGCACTTCAAGATTCGCTAAATCAGAACTTCCTGCTGGTCATCAGCCACCGTGAGGCTCAGAGGGACTACAGCCTCAATTTTCCCGGCTCCAAAACTATACAAGAGGTAAGACGCCACAGCAGCGTGCGAGCACCGACCTTCACAGACTCGTACAGAAGTTCTCTGTAACGCACCCGCAGGCTCTCACCTCCATAATGTTATTGCACCTGATTCTCATTTCCCCATAACATGGCTTTCCTTCTATTTGCCAAACATTGCTAGTCTATCTCCGCCATCGATTCATTATTCATCACAAATGATCACATTTCGGAGCACATAATTACTCTCACAGCTGTGGTCTGGTGCAGCCCCCTCTTTCCTCCTGCTCCCAGTACACACTGCGTCCTTTTCCCTTCTTCCTCCAACCCTGCAGACTGGAGAGGCAGTTTAAATGACTGAACATTGTTTGATCAAGGCAGGCGGGAGCGCTCGAAAAGTCCGTTCATTCTCTTCGTCTGAAACTAAACAGTAGATTTGGCTGCGTATGAAATATTAATCCCGGACCCCGTGTGAAGGCACAGGTTGTTCTATCTGCATTGAAAGTAGTTTAAAGGTTATGAAACATGTGGGTCCATGTGCCTATGCAGATGAGTGAGTGTGTGTGCGTCAGTGTTTGTGAGTTGGAACCGTCTTGTCTGCACATACATACATCACTGCTCCGGTCTCACCTCTTCTGCAAAAGGGAGACCTGAGTAGACGGTATTCATAATTAACGACACGTACTCTGCCGTCTCGTTTTTGGAAATGCACTTCACAAAGTGAAATCAGGTGGAATCATCACTCTGCAACACTAAATTAAGAAATTCATCTTTTTTTTTTCTCTAAGAGATGCACCAGTCAGAGTTCGAAGATTTTCTGTTATATGTTAAGAGCTGACCTGCTGATGCAGATTTTTACAAAACAAAGTTTAAGTTTCAAAGTATCTCCAGCGTCTTATACTAGCAGGTTGTATAGCAAGCATTATTAAAGCTTCTGTTTCTGCGTGAAAACGCTGAAATATGTTGGTGTGTACGATGAGAGGGTGAAACTCAAAAGCTGAATCTTTTGCTGCTTTCTGTTCGGTGTTTTTCTTATTTCCTGAAGTCTTCGATTCAAAATGTTTCATTATTTTTTGTTTCGGATTAAATTGATTGATCGACCTGTGAAAAATATCAAGCAGTGTGACTGTTGCTCTAGCAGATATCTGGTTATTATCCGCCTTTTCTAAAGGAATGACAGCCTGTTACTTTGCTTCCCTCTCGTTGAGATTCTGTCTCTGATGTGAGTCTGCTTCAGCAACAAATTACACTTCGGACATCTCATGTTGCACAGTGGGACGTTAAACTCCCAAAATCATTGAAATGACACCTGTAGAAAATGCTGTTTCCTTTAATATGTCTTCTTACATCTTTCTTTGTTTCCGACTCCATTCTGAGAAAACCTAAAAAGCACTGAATATCAATAAGTTCAACCTCTTCTTCACTTAGTTATAACTTTCACTCTGAGGGATGTTGTATGATCACCTCGGAATGGTGAAGCTGGAATTCGGCTAATTCCCGTCGCCTGATATTGTTCTCTCTCTGGTTAGTATCAGTTGCTTCTGTCTCTTTAGTAATATCATCAGGAATCAGGTGTTGTCTCTGATTGTCATGGTTTACGTCCAAACTAATTATTAAATCTCAAAGCAAAAGTCGGCCATTCATCTGTTTTGCTCTGTGCAGCCACTGTGGTTAATTCATGGACCCTCCGTAGAGCGGAAGAACACATGATTAATAATCAGGCTTCTAGCGGAGCCTGTAATGGTGCTAATTGATTAAATTAGTTTGACTAGCTTCTTAACCGGAGGCCGCCTGCCCTCCCTGGACGTCCTTCGCGCTCTACAATTTTCTCCCCATTTCAACATCTTTTACTTTTTTTTTTTGTACTTTCACTCTCCTCTAAGGCAGATGGTTTTGATGAGCACCCACTGTGAACCTTAAGTGTTTCTGCTGGGATTACAAAC
Organism: Poecilia formosa; assembly: GCF_000485575.1. Taxonomy (NCBI): domain Eukaryota; kingdom Metazoa; phylum Chordata; class Actinopteri; order Cyprinodontiformes; family Poeciliidae; genus Poecilia; species Poecilia formosa. The sequence continues at coordinate 663,764 of NW_006799991.1, read as the reverse complement.
ACAGGGGAGGGGCCCCTGTGGTGTGGGAGTGGGAGCTGCGGTCACAGAAAAGAGACCGAGGAGTGTTAGCTTGGTGGGGGGTGCCGTAAGAGGCAAGAGCGGACAGAGAAGGGACAATGTGGGCTTAAACAGGCCTCCATGTCGCGTTCTTTTCCTTACACATGTTTGTCTTTAGACATCTGAACGTCCCCTGCTGAGAAAATGAGACCTAGAACTTTAACCTGCACACACGAGATGTGCAGGCCGCGAACGCATAGTCTCTCTAAAAAACAAAAAAATGCCGCTGTGTGCAAGAAGTGGAAAAATATCCACCTCATGTAGGATCATGTTCAGCAAGGTTGAAGCTGCTTTGTCTGACTTGTTTATGATAAAGGTGATGGATAAGAGAAAGTTCCGACTGAAAAACAAGAAAAATCGATACTTAGAGCTATGTTCTAGAGCTGAAGTTATTTCTTTTCGCTTCCATTAAAAAAAGATTGTAACGTTTTCAGCCTGTCTGAGTCTGTTTTTCCTCACCTCTGGCTTTGCCAAAGGGCTTTTTTCCATTGCTAGTTTCTTATTTTCTTAGCTTAGGATCTTCAGTCCTGTCTGTGCATATCAGTAAAGAAAGAGTCTTATCTTCTCCTTTTATTTACTTTGGCCATAGAATCCCAACAATCTTCCCTTATCCCTCCGTTTTCTATTTCGTCTTTCTTTACGCCTCCCCCAGCAGCCCTTCTCAACCCTTCGTTTTTTTTTTTTTGTTGTTTTTTTTCCCCTCTTTTCCATCCTTTAAACCAAAGTTTGTGTTGGTTCTTGATTGGCATAACCAGACAAGAGTTTGGGGTGGGGTGGGCTATGTTGCTGGCTAGCTTCTGGGCTAAGCTGCAGAGCAAATGTTTGCCAGGGGAGTACTGGGTAGAATAGGGCTGGCTGCTGGGTCCCAGTTTGTCCGTGACCAGACCAGTTGTACTGGGGATTCTTCCCTCGTCTAGTGCCCCATCCTCCCCCTGAGGCCCCATCCCTCACCCTGCAGCTGAGAGACATAGGGGACCAAACGCAGACAGAGGCTGCGAGACTGAGAAAAGCGAGGCTGGATGGGAAGCAAAATGAAAGAAAGGCATCTGGTGCTTAGATGGGATGAAGGGAAAGAACAAGAGAGATTGAGAGAAAGAGCTTGTGACTGTTTAATGGAAACCTTTCCTTCTCTTTGATTTGCTTCCAGCCAGGGATTATAGGCAATTGGCATTTACAATGATTGGATCGTTAATTTTGTCGCTGGGTGTACTGGCCAGGAGCTGAGTCTCCTTTATGTTGGAGAACTCAGACATACATACGGCTCTGAAATAAACACAGGCCACTATGCATCTATGCAGACATTTATGACGGCCATTTCATTTCCTTACCTGCTGGAATCCTACAGAAATGCTCAACATTTTACTTGTCAGGGGACTAATTACCTGAAACACTACATTCTGATGATAGCTGTGAAAGTCAGGAACTGAACTATTTCTAATTGAATTAGTATTTTATGACTTTTAAATGATATCAATGTGATTTTTTTTGTTGTTGTGGATCTGTTGTGGATTTTTTAATCATTCATTTTCTGTTTTCAACAAATGGAGACAATATTTTAGTTGCAGTTTGGGAGAAAATATAGTCATTTATTGAAACAATATTTTTTTTTTAATTCTGTTGAAACACCAATTGTGTTCAGTTTGCTGTAAGATTGCTTAGTGGCACTTCATAAATCATCAGAAGCATTTCTTTTTTTTAATTTTATAGAATGCAGTTAGAAATATTTGTTCTACTTTTTTATGATTTTTATTTTCAGCTTTTATTTTCTCTGATTGTCCTCTTTCCTTTTGATTTCATATTCTTACCAAGTTTATTTACGTGTAAAATGCGTGTATTCTGCTTTTTTTATATTTATTTTTTCAATTTCATGAACCATATAGAATCTCTGCATGAAAAGTGCTCTCAAAAAGTTGAAATGGAAGAAACAAAAATGTAAAATTTTTCTCATGTATTTCCACAGCGTTATAAATCTGCATTTAAAACACCACCATGGACATTTTAGGCTTTTTTTAAAAAAACTTCTCATAATTTAGCTTTATTATAAAGGTAACTTGATGCTTTTAACCATCAAGTTATTTATTAGAATAGTTTCTCCATCATAAGTTACCAATTAAACAGTTCTCCTAATTTCATGTAAATTGTGTTTTCTATAGTTATTTTTCTAGAGATCTAAAATACATGTAATGTTAAATTAGTTTCAGTTTGACTTGTCGCTCTTGGTAGACAGGGGGCAGCATTAGACAGTATTGCTTCATTTATGGTGTTTGTAACAAAAAAAAAAGTAATTTACCTGCAGTATTTCAGAAAAGATGTCTGTCTGCTGTTGAGTTATTTTGTTCCAAATTCCTTTTTCTTAAATAACATTTTGTTGTCATATGGTCTCGCCAAACTCTCATAATTGCACCGTATTTTCGCACGTGTCGAGAGAGGACGGCACATATCCTCGCTGTGTGGTTTCAGGTGGGCAGGCCGGCTGTTTCGCTGTGTTTTCTTTCAGTGCCGGGATTAGATTGTCCTCCACCAGGTGTCTTTCGCTGTCTGTCTCCGCTCCGCTCCGCCGCCACCTCTCACCTTCGCTCTCTTTGTGGTGGGCGTCAGTTTGTTGTTTCTCTGATGCTGCTTTAACCTCTGACTGCAGCCTCTTCATTACTAGTGTTTATGCCTCTCCCTTTCTCCCTCTCCCCCCCCACTGCCGTTCATCGGCCGGCCAGCCGGTCAGTCAAATCCCTGTAGTCTGGCTGGTCAAACATAGATATTACACTCTGTAATAACACTGGCCACCCGCTTTGACCCCAGCCTGCTATCTTGGCCAGGACGTCTCTTCATAAGGATGGACTCGGAGCGGAGTGATGTGGGATTTACAAGAGAGAAGCAAAGTGCCACTCATTTATCATTGTTCTTTTGAATTGTCTCTCCTTGTTTGTACTGTAAATTGCTTCACGCTGTCAGGTTCAGCACAAATATAATATATTTTCTCAAAGGGATTGATAAGTCGGATAAAATATTTACTCATCTCGACAAAAAGATATTCATATCCAGGTGTGATTACATGGGCGTAATTTGTAATGGGAACAATGTTTGTCCCCAAAATTAATACACTGTTTTGCAGATTCTTTCCTTCCTAGCCTAAATTTGCTTTCGTGTGTTTGTAGCAGTCTTTAAACTTCCACCTCCATGAGCTGCAGCCCGAAGTTCATAGAAGGACTTCTCTATCTTCGGTGCACATTACAAAGACAGGCTTTGCTCCATGCACGGTGGGATCTTTCCTCTACAATAGGTAGTTTTTTCAGCGTCGGCGTCCTGCCCCGCGGGGCCCGAATGTCAGGATCCTCCCGAACAAACTCGGCAGCACCCGCCATCATCAGAGCTCAGGCGCTAACTTGGGGCTTTGATCTGCTTTGACTGGCGCACATTCGGGCTGGCGTGAGGGCTTTAAACCAACAACCCACCGGAGGGTTTAACGCGGCTCTTGGTTAGAGAGCCGCTGCTGGCTGCTAACTGTTTAAAACCAAGGAATGTTATTAAGTGATGCTGATACGGGGTCTGCACATGAATGAGAGAAGAGAAATACTGTTCATTTCAGAGTGTGTGGCTGTTGTCGCTGGGAATTAGCTGAGGCATCTGAGGAATGCTGACAACACTGGCTCTATTTTTTTTGTCTTGTCTTATCCTTCTCTGCTCTCTGCCTCCCCTCTAATTTTTCTATTTAACCTTTGAATGGCAGATTAATAATAAAATCTGAGCCTTAGTTGTTTACTTTACAGGTATGGAAATGTTCATGAGTAATAACTAAAGTATTAGTTATATTATAGTATTTAATCAAAGACAAAAAAAATAAAAAAATTGACATGATTTTCTTTTCATATGTTTTTATTTTATGACACTAGAGTTCCGTATTTATTAGTAGTTGAACAGGAAGAATAGCAGACAGAAAAAGGGAAAACATGCAGCAAATGTCCAGGGGCCGGGTATCGAACTGGATTCTGTTTTGGGCTTTGGCTTCTGCATACGGTGTGTCTGTTTGACCACTGAGCCACAGAGAGCATGACTTATTTGCTACCGCTTCAAAAATAACCCAACATATTGGTTATTCAAATTGTAAAAGTGTTGAGATATATGTATGCTAAAAATAAATTCATATATTTGATCTAAAATATAGAATGAGCACAGGAATATAACAGTACATCGATCCATTTCAACACCTTAATTAAATGATTAGTGATCCAATTGCATCAAGACAAAATGAAAATGTCGATTGAATTGTTATCTTTAAGATGATTCAGGATGATTAAACTTCTTTTGCACTTTGGAGAAGTGGTGGCCTTGGTTGGATGAGGCACTAAAAATTGGTGAAGGCTGAAATTTTGCTTTAATGTCTATAAAAAGGGACTTAAGTGTTAATTTTTTTTAATGTGAATTCAATGAAGCTCATTACCTGTTTGTTTCTTTGGTCATCAAGGACACTTTTAAGTTAACTGATTACAAAAATCCACTTGTTGTTGCTGCATTTGTTTTAAGAGTTGGTTGGCATTTGTTGCCATATCCCAGCATCTCTTTTCATTGGCTGACAACATGTGATTGTGATTGGGTTGGTAATTCGTTCACGTTACCCAACTCCAACCAGATCCACCTTAAAGACTTAAGCTGTCTTGTGTCTGTTCATCTCTCATGCTGACTGACTGAAACTAGTGCAGACTGATGCAGAAAATTTAAATAAAAAATAAAAAAAAATCATGTTGTTTAGTTTTCCACACAATCATATTAACTCACAACCAGAAATGTGTTCAAATGACTAAATTTGTCTGTCCTGTAAGTAAGGGGAAAGTGTAGGAGCCTTCTATAGGCCGTCTGATCGGCAGTGTGCAGCAGCAGGGTGGGAATGGGCTTCATGCAGCCAGAATCTACTGGCTACCTCCAGGCACGTTCTCTGACATCTCGGTAAATGGAGCAAAAATCTTAACATTGATGACTTTTTATACCTTTGGTAATAAAGCTTCTTGTTTGAAGTTATTAATAATTTTTAATTTAACTTGTCTCAGGTGCATGATATTAGAAAATATGATTATGATCATATTTGTAAATACTGAGCTGACAATAACAGTTGCGACATGTGCTTCTTATCTGTGCTTCCATCACCCTTTGACCTTCAGCGTTTTGGCCAACATCGTTTGTGTTTGGTGTGAACATCTGCAGCTGTAAGACTGCAGATTTAGGCCAACAGGCTAGAGATTACATTAACATGTAAAATGCGCACTTAAAACACTTTGAATAAATTAGCCAACGGTTATTCCACTCCAAGCAGTCCTTTGCAATATGAATATTGCACACACTAATATTGCAGTGACGATATATTTACAACATAACGTGAAGCCCTAAACTTGCCTGAGTCATTGACTGGGCTCTTCATATTGTTCTAATTTTATTTTATTTCTCTTTCCAGGTCAAGAGGAACATTTCAGACTTGACCAACATCCCAGTCAGGCATCAGCAGTGGGAGGGATGGCCTGCGTCGGCGTCCGATGATTCTGTAAGAGCCACACATGGAAACAGTAATTAATAAATGAGATTCATCATTTCAGTTCAGTATAATTTCGTTCTTTTTTAACAAGCAGTTTACAAAGAAATGTGACTGTGTTACTCCCTGGGATTATTCAACGGATTTGTGTGAAGTATTTTTAAATAAAAAAAAACAACTGCAATACTGTGATTTTTACTTTGTGCTTGATGTTCAAAAAGTTTACGCAGAGTGTGTGAGGAGTCTCTGACCGTTGTGAGAGCCCGTCTCTGAAACATATCCTGCACAAAGAGTTCAACGCTCAGCCACCTTTTGATGTAAAGCACACAAAATATTATGAAAGAATATATTTGGTATTTTGATACATAAATGTAATCAAAAATATAGAGCAAACATCTGCAACCTTGCTGTATAGAGTTCAAGATAACCCGACTTGACCTCTTTCTTATTGCAGCACTTTCTCTGGTCCCTCTCTGAAAGGAATTTAAAACATAGGAACAATTTCAACCCCTTGAATATTTCAGTAACCATCCCACACCTTGCACATAAAACCATATTAATAATAAAAACAAGCAATTTTCAGTATAAACATTCTCCTATTCTTTATTAGTCGGATCTAGCAATGTGGTTTTAATTGATATTTAAAATCTCGGCTCAAAGTTTTGATTGGTGTGTAGTCGCACGTTGCTATTTCGAGCCTTTTTTAGAGTGAGACGTCGAAGCTAATTAAGATGTCAAAGACGGTTCCCGTCCTGTGTCCCCTATCTGTGGACATTAAAGCTCACATCATTGAGTCCCGCTGACCTCTCCGTCCCATGGTTGCTCTTCCCAGCCATTCACTCTGCGCGGTGTCAAGCTGATCAGAGGTCGGACCCATACAGCATGTCGAGGAACCTCTGACCCCTTTTGTCTCAGCCCCTCTTTGACGGCGTATGTGTTCCCATGCTAATTGTTTGGGATGGTTTATCATGCCACATTGACAAGCTGTTGGGCACACATTCTTGGGTCAACCCCCGGCTAACGTTTTCCCTTCAGATATGCGTGGCTGCTGTTTGGTTTGGAGTATTGTTGTTGACTTTGCCTTCTTTTAAATTCATACTTTGACACATGTGACCTACGCAATAAAAACGCACTGTAATATCAGTTCGCATTGTGATTGGTAAGAACGAGCTGTTTCAGTGTATCCAGGGTTTTTGTTGAATGCAAGCTATTTATACCTGCTACCCATTGTTCATATTTCTAGCGCTCAGAGGAGGAGAACAATAACTGCACCTGACTTGTTATTAAGCTTTGAGCATTAACAGTAGAAGCAAATACCTTTTATGGTGCACACATGGGCTGAGAATAAAAGCATATCCGCCCTATTACTTTACAGAAAATTGTTTGCTGCTTTTTTGTCTGTCTCAGATATGAGAAGACAATTGTAAATCCATCAACCGCCAAGCAAAATATGCTGAAGGCTGATTAGCAAACAGTCTTGAATTGCAACAGAAATACAATTGTTAATGCTAGTCAAAAACTGCATTGTTTTTGGCCCAGTCTCTTATAATGCAAGATACAACTGATGTTTTTTTTTGTGTTTTTTTTTACATTAATGAAGGAATAAAGTGACGCAGCACACCCAGGTAACAGAATCTGTAGCAAAATCCTGTCCTAAAATTTTGAAAATATATATTTAATTTGACTATTTGACAGGTAAAAATACCACTGGTGCTATAGTTGGTAGCATCACCTACATTTCTAATAGAATGAGGTTGCTTCTAAGTTACATTTATACCAACGTAATTAATAATCCATGGCTCTTCTCCGGATGTTAAATAAAACGCCACACATTTCCTAAACCTTCATCATAATGGCCAAGACAAGAGAACGTGCTATTTGATTGGTAAATCAGCAAGAAAATTGCTCCTGATCTAAAGTTGCTCTTATCTACTACGAGAGCGATAATTTAAAAAACACAACGGTTGGTGAACTTAACAAATACACACGTTTATCTTGCTTTATCTGCGCACATTGAAGAGGTTGGCGGAGGGAGGAAAAATGCATTTCAAAACCCCCAGTCAGAGAAACTAACTGGTATTTGCTACATCAAGGAAGCTGATTAATTTAAGGGATTTTTACATGTCTTTGCTATGGAAGCCTTCAAATGTAGAGAGTTATGTGCAGTTTCTTTTACTTTCTCTTCAAATTGATAAACCTAAGAAATGTGTTTTGTGCAACAAAATGAAACCTATTATTTCAACATAAGGTTGAAAGTTTAGACCATTATCATCTGAATATTTTTCTTTTCTTCTGTAATCTAAAAGAATTTAAGACTTTAGACACAAAACAAAATCATGTATGTTTTCATGCAAAAACACCCCCCCTTTTATTCCCAATTTCACACTAAGATGTATAGGGAAATCATATATTATTTTACCAATTGCTTTTAGTTTTTGCTGGAGTTTTTTTGTTATCTGTGGACTTTAGCTCATAGCTGTAGATTTATTGGCCAAAGACCATGAATAAATTTGAGCTCTCTGTGCCAACAAAGGCCTGGTCCTTGGCTAACACATAACTGCAGTGTCTGTTTTTTTTTTTTTGTTTTTTTTTCTTGTATGAGAAGATATTAAAAAAAGCACAGAGGAGAGAGAGACAGAAGTGTAATAATGGCCTCTGCACTAGCCATAGCCCTCTTATTGAAACGTCTGAAGGTATTAACAGAGAAAGCCCGGGGCTTGGCTGGCCTAGCGGGTGGATGGAGAGCCAATGTTAGTGTCTAGCTCATTAGCCCAGTCTCATCTCTCGGGGTTTGGGCCAATAAACATGGCAGCTACAGCCCCTAGATTACTTTTAGACCCACACATTCTCCTGATTAAAGTTGATTTGGTTGTCACTTTATGTTGGTTTTCCATCAAGTAGGTAATATTTCTACTGTTTTTACATTACTGTGCCTTACCAAAGCTTTCTGCATATGGGGTATTCCAAATATACCACTGGTTATTGACTCTGGTGGTGAATATTGTACACCAGTCCATCACTGATCCATGTAGGGTCTGCAACAACAGTTGGGATTCAGAGACAGTGTATTTCAAATGAGGTGGAGTTCAAGTTGTCAGGACTATCTTGAGTGACTTTGATGAACACTGTTTAACCTAATGTCCATCACGTGTTTCTGTGAGGAATTATTAAATGAAGCAAAGCATTTTTATTGAAGCGTTTGTCTGACAGAGCGAAGAAGAAAATTAGAAACATTATCTTGTTTCCAGATGAGAATCGAGATTTCTTCATAACAAGAAAGTTTCTTACAATAATGAGAGTAAAATTATATTCCTTTAACAAATTTTGATTTCTTAAAAAGACGCTAAGGGTCTCTTTCTCTTCTCACTCCTCCTCTCCTACTCCTGAATTTATTTCCTAGCTCTGATGGTTAAAGTGTTTCGTACATTATTGCGAAACTTTTAGTTTCTGTAACTGACTAATTAACATATAGTGAGCTATATTTGTATGCATAGATAAATATTCTTACAGTGTAATAATCAAGTATTTGTTGGATTAAGTTTTCTTTGTTTAGTAACGACTGCTGCCTGGTCCATTATTGTCATTTGCTGGTTGCGATTGGTTGTTGTTTCAAGCAAATACAGTATTGCAAGGCATACTCTAAAAGACCATCTATGATTGACTTGTGGTGTGGTTGATTTACATAAACTGTATCAAGTACATAGATTTGTTCACAGAGAAATATGCGCTCACATCAGTCTTGCTGCACGCGCAACACAAACGGCACAACTGTAACCCTTTATAATAGCGCTGACAAGATGAGGCAAGAATTTTTTGTGGTTTGTTTTAAGTTTTTTATTGTTTTTTTTTTTTTACTTTCTTTGCATTGTTCGACTACTTATTCATGGGTCCTGAGAAAGTTCTTAAGCTGGTGTGGTTTTAGTGTAATGAAGTCACAGATTGTGTGTGAAAGAAAAGAGGCTTGTAGAAACTCTCGTCTTTCAGTGAGACTGGTAGTTATGTGTTGCATCATCCCTTCTGACACTGTCCGCTAAATCTGTTTCATTGTTTATTGCGGTTGGAGTTTTTCAGGCCCTGATGAAGGATTGAAACTGGATCAGGATGCATAACGCTCAGCTGGCAGCGAACAAAACATTGGTTTACAGACTTTACTCCAGTTGTATGGGGTGTTGGACGTGACTGGTGTGGCTACGTTCAAGCGATGCTCATTTGGAGCAGATCTGGGAGACGTTGTAGCTTTAATGTGTTCTACTGTTTTCTGCAAAAGATTCAGTTTTCCTACAAATCCATCCCAATTTTTTTTTAAATATTTAGAGCTCTTTTGCCATTCGATTTCTAGCTGTGTGGCACTTAATGAATTTCTGAAATCTTCCTGTAACTATTTAATTTCCGTTCCAATGCTGTCTGCTCTCTGGATTCGCTAGAAGACAGTTTATAATGTTTTCCAGAGTAGCCAAATAGAGGATCACGAGAAGACGCATGCTGTCTCTGTGTGAATGTTTACTTTAGCATTTGTTTTCATTTTCCTTGGGTTTTACTGCATCACAGCGGTCTTGAATAGTACTGGGAAAAAGTTCCCACTCAGATGCAAGTATTTTGGACTTTGCAATAGTTAAAACTTGATGAAGTTCATTTTACTCCAAGTAGATTAAAACAAATACTCTGGCATTATTTGCAAATACCACAATGTTGCTCTGCCTTCAAATTCCTCTTGATTCTTGAGGCTTTGGCAAAGCTGTGCTGAACAGTGCTGAGGATGACAAGAGGTCTGTGCAGCAGCTGATTTGCGAGGCCAATGGGACGGTAACGTCCTCTGCTGTTGGGGATGATTTGAGCAAGCTTGGTCTGTTTCCAGCCGCGCCTCATCTCATTGGAGCTGCTTTGATTGGCAGTACCTCCTCCACACCTGTCGCAGTGATTGACAGCCAGTGGGACTTCCTTATTGCATTGCCTCATCCGTCCATCCTCGCCCCCCGCCTCTCCACCACCAACACCCGCCATTCCTCCCGGCCTGTAATTGCTGACATTTATGCAGTGTTTCATGGTGTTTGCTAATGTATTAATGCCGAGGAGCCTCTGAGGTGCCTTGCCTTGTAGGGCAGAGCCTCTCTCTCCGTTTCCCAGCTGGCATTAAAGGAATCCTTCTCAACCTGATAGGCGTGTGTGGAACCAAGGGTTTATTGAGGAGGGCCTGTTGGTTTCCAGAGCAACAGGGCTCAGCGTTAAGCGCAGGCACTCCACCACCTGCCCTTCTTCAGGTGACATTCAGAGCTGAAGGAGCCCCTCTGACTGAATTTCTTTTTCCTTCTAATGTATTTTTTGTATAACTCCTCACTTGCTTGACTGTATCTTCGCTTTAGGAGGTAGATGTTTGAAACTGGCTGCTTTTATCCATCCTGTTGATCCAACAGGTTTTTCTTGTTTTATTCGTTCTGTGCCTAGCACAATGTTTCCTAAAGTGATGCACAAAAACCTGGAATAAAAGATTTTTCTTGCTCTTCTTATTTAATGATTGTAAAATTTTGATAAACTTTTTTGTAAGATAAAGTTTATATCTTGGCTGTAATAAACAAAATGCAGAGGTTGCAAATTAGCATGGATTACCATGCAGATGGCCCATGCTAATTTCCCTTCCAAGTTGGAGGTTTGAACTTTTTCAAAGTCTCTAATAAGGCACAGATAAATCAGTGGATGGGCAAGTTCACTATTATCAGAACTTATTTTGGAAAATGCGTTTTTATCTCCCCTTTTCGACAGTGATTCTATTTCTGAAAAGTAAAAAAAAAAAAAAACCCACCTCAAGTAAACGCAAAAAACATGATGCCACAAGAGGAGCTGACATCTTGGCTGGCATAGAAAGGGCCTGTAGCAGCAGCTCCTTCATCTCACAGCCAAAACGAAGCTGAGTGTGAAATATTGACGCTCCATTTATGTGCAATGCAACCATGTTTCACAAAATCGAGAAAATTACAGACAATCCTGAGCGGCCTCATGAAACTCTTATTCATATGTCTTCAGTCAGAGGCTTCTTCAGAGACAATCTAGCACAGACTGCTGCAGGACATCCTTTCTGCCCACAGCCATCAGCATCTACAACAACTCTGAAGAAAATAAGACAATGAGTTACAACAATATTGAATTTTCCTTTTGGATTAATATAGTGCAGCTGAATTGACTTGAGTTTTAAGGCGGAAAATTTTTGATTTTAGATAGATAAAAATTAACTGGAGTGCTATTTATTTATTGTTTTTACCCCCAATTCAAAAGTCATAAATTCTTAACTTTCATGTGCAAATGGCCTGTAGCACAACGGTCGCTTTCTCCATCTTCTTTTTGCTTTGTGTCTTCCTGTCAGGGTCTTGGTACAAACAACTGAGAGGGGTATTTTTCAGCCTTGTTTTTCTTCTTTTTTTACTCTTTACAAACTCATTTCGTCTCCTCCTCGTCTGTCTCTGTTCTCCCCTCGCTCTGTAACTCGCATGCTGGTGTGAGGTTGTTCGGTTTGCAGTGATTGTGGTTGCCTTCAGTGCAGCTGTCAGTGGTAATTATCTCACACTCACAGCCAGACACCTAATCCAAACACTGCCTACTCTAGAAAAGAAGAAAAAAAAAGAAACAGAGAGGGAACGGGGGAGTGGGGGAGCAGAGAAAAAGAAAGAGAAGAAGAAGAGCAGGGAGGGGAAAAAGGTTAAAGGGAAGAGGCACAGGATAGGTGGGGGTAAGAGAGGGAGAAAATTCTTTCCCTGTATCAGCCCTTGAATACCTAGAGCCTCAATGCAAGTGTTAATTAAAAGAATCCAAAAAAGAGGAGCCAGTTTCTTTTGTGTGGAGATGTGAGAGAGGGTCATTTAAGGGGGGTGTTACCCTCATCTTCCCCCCGACCTAGTGCCCTACGGCGCTTCAACCTTGTTTCCACATTTTATCACTCAGCCGCCAAGCTGCACTTATGTACTTCAACATTGGTGAAAGCCATCCGGTCAAAGCAAGAAAGAGGACTGAGAGGCACTCAACTCATTTTTTCCCCCGTTTTCAGCTCCCCTCCTGGCATCAATGTCAGCCCCAAACCCCTCAGGCTGTCCTTTTGTGGGGAAGTGATCAACTTGATTTAAACACTTATTAGGTTGTTAGACAAGAGCCTCTCATTGTGAATGGCGGCGTAAAGGGTTTACAGAGATCCCCTCCGTACTCGCTGTCAGGATTCTCACATTTGATTGCCACTCAATTCAAAGAAATGGTCTTGGGGCCACTCGTTGTCTTCCTCCAGGCTTAGACCTCGTATGGCTTTCATTGGCTCTGCACCTACAGCCATCTGCACTAATTCAACTCTAAGGCTTAGCACATATGAGGTCCTAATTGGCCATGGCTTTTCTTCAACCCATTAAGACCTGATGCTACTTGTGAGAATACCTGTTCTCATATCAACATCGTGCTTTAAATATGGGTTCATTGTACGTAGTCCTTTCTTTTATAAATCGGAGTCTGTTGCCCACATACTTTGTTTTATTGTTGAAGAGATTGTACTTTTTTCATTAGCGATGTGTAAATCAGAGTATTGCGGTCCATTTTGTTGGCTGTTTTTTGCAAAGCTCTGACTTAACCTATGGCCCCTTCCAGTAAGAGCTATAATATAAGTAGATATGTTTATTACAAATAATACTTGATCTAGTCTTCCTGATGTGAGTGGTATTCATAATTTGAACTGGTACAAAATTGCGTCATACTGGAGGAATCGCTGCACAACAGGGTTTTAGTATTAATTATATTAAAAAGACAATGATTATGGGGTTTACATTTTATCCTAACTTTATAATCTTACATGAGCGACTAGTTTGGTTTGCGTTAGTAATCGTTTGTTCCTTAAACGAAGCAGACTGTTAGAACAAGTCTTGCCCTGTTCAAATCATCAGTGCTTATCGGTCAATATTAGAAGTGGTTTCAGAGTATTCTCAGTCAACTTTCGTAAGACCCCAGAAATTTTGTTGCTTGCTTCTCCAGGATCATTGTGATAATGTAAACTTTATTAGTTTAGCTTGAAAAAGCGACGTGTGAACAGCTCGGATGGTTGGAAATTAGCATGCATGTGAATTACAAAGTGACTGGTTGCATCTCAGCTTTATGTTTTATATTACATTGTTTGTATATGTATTGTGGGATTTTAAATTTCTGTGGGGGAAAAGGAAATGATTCAACCTCAGTCAAAATGATAGGATATTATTTAGTCCTTCTGAAAGACGTATGCATTAATGTCCCTGTTTCACCAGGCCAGCTGGTTCAAACATTTTTAAACATTTCTCTTGCTGCTGACTTGCTGTCCAACTCTCAGGAGATCAACTACTAGTGTGACACACTCGACAGAAAGCAGGGAACTTGGGCAAATCTGTCTTATTTATCTATGCAATTCAAACAGCGGAACATCTGGGTCCATGTTGCATTCAAGGTCTGTTGGCTACACTGATCTCTCCCATTGTAGAAGCTGAGGGCGGCATGGGCAGTCGCTCCAATTCAGAGAAAAGCTCCGTTCAGCCTGTTTGGTCCTTTTCAGATTCAATTGGCGTTGCATGTAATCGTCTCTTGATTCAACCGTGTCCAGCTGGTCTTTGTGTGTCTTTGCACCTGACAATAGAGCAGATCACAGGACCTCTGCAGGGGACGCTCAGCTTCTGTGTCTCCCTTATCACACTCAGCTTGGCTGCCCTACGGCTCCGCTGTTGCTTAGAAGTGCACTCTCCCAGAAAAGTCCTTACATCTGGTCTTTCTGATGGACTCCTAACAAATAGTGCATCAGTTAAAATATATTGTTACTTTACGGTGCAGTATCTCCGCAATCAGGAACACGTGGATAGACAATGACCAATCCTACTTTCAGGTGTCACTGTTGGTTAAAAACAAATATTTTTTAACCAACTTTCAGGTGTCACTGTTGGTTAAAAACAAATATTTCCTCACTACCAGAAAATCTTGATTTGAAGATACTTTCTTTGGTTCTAAAAACGGCAAAGTTTCTTTATGCTTTCTTCCTAAAACCTCCTTGGCTATACTGTTGGCGTCCCTGGAGGCCAGACCAGGAGACACTAGCTGTAATGAGTCCCTGCTGAACGCCAGCATTTTCAATGCCGTCTTCGGGTCTGGGAGCTAATTAGTCAGTTGCTCCTTTTCTACAGACACAGAACCTCACTGGCGGCTGTTGCAGGTGTACAGAAACCACAGCGTAGTTCCTCCTCGTTACGGTGAAGCGCATGCTTTTGATTTAACGCCGTGAAAAAAAAGTGATGGCTAGGTCTGAATTTATATGTTGTGTTTGGAAATTTTCCTACTGCTTTAAACTTTTCAGATTTTATGTTAAAACCACAAACATCATGTATGCATTCTTTATGCATGTAACTGGAACAGTGTGGTAAAATGACAAAAAGTGAAGCTTTTTTTTTTTTACAAATAAAAACCTTTGATAAAATCTTCTGTACCCAGTTGTCTTGGAAGTCATCCATTTAGAAAATGATCAGTTTAATCTCAATATAAATGCAGCTGTTCTGTGAACGCCGTCATCATGTTTTTGGTTTGTTTTTCTGTGTGCTCCGGTGGTCAAGCGGTGACATTTCCTTGCCAATTTTACCATCGATTCTTTGTGTAACGACAATATAATAAGTCTAAATAGTGTAATCCTTAGTCAGCTCATGGGTAGAGTATGAAATGATTCAGTTTTCTGAGGCATTTTCCTAAACTGACAGGGCAGGCAAGGGGAGTAATAACCAAACAAAAGAAGTTACTCTGGAGGAGCTGCAGAAATCTACACCTCAGGTAGGAACAGCCATCAGCTGAATTGCCCAGACTTGTACACAAATCTGACATTTTGTGGAGGAAGAGCAAAAAGTCATTATTGAAAAAACAAACAAACAAACAAAAAAAAAAACTAACAGTTTCACCTAAAGCATGTAGGGGAAGCAACTAACATGGAAAAAGGTGCTTCACTCGGTTAAGGGTGAAGTTGGAGTTTTTGGCTCACATTCAAAAAATGATCTTTTGCAGAAGACAAACAATGAAAATAATTAATTGGACATCTTCCTCACTGTAAAATATGGTGTCGACAGCATTGTGCTGTTGGAATGCTTTTCTTTCCAACGAGACACTGGTCAGGTGGTCAGAGCTGATGGAAAGACTGGTTGAATGAAGATGAGCCGAACTCAGAAGAAAACTGTTACAAAAGACTGAAGTGGGATAGGTCTCCCTCCAGCAGGACACAGACTCTAAAATGTGTGTTGAGCTTTAGTAATCGAATACAAGTTTCAGATGATTCAACTCCCTCGGGTTATTATTAGAGATCTCCTATTAAACCATCGTAAATGTACAACCAGAGCTACAATGAAACGGTTTAGATGACCCAATTAAATTCTAGCCTAAATCCAGGAGATAATCATGGAAAACTTTGAAAATTGATGGTCAAAGACATCAAAGCATCTCCCGCCAGCCTGACTGAATTGGAGTTATCCTTGCCACACTTTTCAGATATTTCTGCAAATTTTATAATTTTGGTTTATTTGTTCAGATTAAGCTGGTTAATTGATCTGTAAAACTAATGGTGCTCCTTTGTCCATGTTCCTACTTTTAGATGACATTAGCTCTCTCTGGAATCAGCTACCCATGCCATCACCTCAGTGTTTGTCGAAGATCTTCACCAGCCAACGCCCAGGAGCCCACAGAAGAAGTAAGTCGACAGAAAAGAACAAGACCAGTCCTCACCTCTCTTGAACCACCACCAGTAGTGCATGCAGGTTAACCAACATTTAATAACCAAACGTTTACAGTGCACAGATGTTCATATGATCAGCGACAGCGAGGGGGACGATTTTGAAGATGCGTCGGAGTTTGGTGTGGACGATTCGGAAATGTTTGGAATAGGCACAACAGGCTGTCGGAAATCACCTATGAGTACGTATAGAAAAACGGTATTACAGCTCGGTCAGACAGATGAATGAATTTTCGTTTTTCATCTTGCAGTGCCAGAAAACAGTGAGAACGAAGCGGATGCCTTACTTCACTTTACTGCCGAATTTTCTTCAAGGTGGGCATCTTGTCAAGCAGTGATGCAAAGAACCGAGACTTCATTGTTGCTGATGAACTATTGTTTGTCTTGTGTGTCACAGATATGGAGAGACCCACCCAATGTTCTATATTGGGTCTTTGGAGGCAGCGTCTCAAGAGGCCTTCTACGGCAAAGCCAGAGATGTAAGTGAGCTGCTCTACTGTTCAGACCTCTTAGGAACAATTGTAATTTAATGCGATACAGTATTTGGTTATATTAGACATGGGCCGTCCCTCAGCACTGATGTCATTCTAACTTCCTGTGGTCTCGTCCCAAGGTTATTGAGAAGTTATCTTTACTTGAAATAACACAGAGCAGGATATTATCCATCAGGGGATGCACTCATTTCTTTACTTTTGTTACTGAGCTCATGGGAACTTAAAGCTCAACAGTCATTGTTGTAACTAATGTCTGGTTCTTTTACAGACCACAGCAGAGCTGTAGTAAATTACTTTAGAAATGTTTTCTAATTTGAATGATGTTGAAAGTGTTACTTTGTCACAAACTTATGACACGATCGCCACTGTTTCTGACCTTGTGTGACAATAAAGTACTAACAATGTAGTATATTGCTATAAAAGTGGGGAACAAAAGAAAAAACAAAACACTAAACAATATTG
>NW_006799991.1:575769-645589 GCF_000485575.1 Poecilia formosa | reverse complement strand
TATATATATATATATATATATATATAAACTACTCTTTTTATTTCTCTTACAAATTTTGGAACAGACGAAATAATCCAGAATCTTTTCAGCTTCACACATTTCAGTCTATTTTCGCATCTCTTCGACATTTTTTGAAACTTGGTGCTTGCATTATATTAAATAAATACAGACAAATAAAACCCTCATGAATTTTTAATTTCATAATATTAGTAAATTTATATAAACCTTTTTTTTAATAGAAGGTTATCTGATAAACTCCATACGGTATCGTATTTAATACAGATCTTAATAACTAAACATGTTAGTAACACACAGAACTCAATAGACGCCCCATTATTAAACTCGAAGCAGAATATTTGACGGCTGTCCACACTTTTTATTTTCACATAATGCAACATTGATTTGATTTGATCAGAAGTCGCATTAACTTTTCAACCTGAAAGTCGAGCCTTTGTTTTTATTTCCTGCTTTCCCATCTTGTTTTTCCGCTTTTTTTTTTTTTCTTTTTAAGGATGCCTGTATCAACTGACAGCTTGTGTGGATTACGGCCTTATTAGACTGAGAGGACACAGGAACATGCTTGGGGAAGAGGGAGGGTTCACATCGTGAGACACACAAAGAGCCATGGCGATAAAGATGACAGTGATGGCGCATTATTAAGAACATGTGAAATAAGAGAACGAGGCCAAAATGTTAGCTGGAAATGAGTCAGGTGGGGAGGACGTGAGTTTGGAGGATGAAAGATGGAAAGAGAGTGAAATAAACAGAGAAACTAAGAAAACATTTGGCATCCTGGCTTTTTCCCAGCTGATCCCTGCTTCTAAGCCAGCACAATATGGCTGATGTCTCTGGTGTTCACGTGCTCCGCACGATTGTGCTCTGTGCAGCGGAGGGGCAAGAAGTATTTATTTTCACACTATTTTCTGAGCTTCATTTAGCCTGCCAACTGTGTTGTGGCTAAAACTGTTTATCGATGGTGTTTATGTGCAAGACAATTCTGCGTTTGCCTTGTTTTGTCAGCCCGGACAGCAGGCCAACACATCCTCATTTTAATGTTTTCATTACATTGTCTCGTGTCCCCAAATTACACAATTTCTTTGTCCTGTCGATTCGGCTGCGTCGTCGTTTGCTTCCATTTAAAAGGAGATCCAGGGTTTTTTGTAATCATGGGAGAAAAGCCTTCTTCATTAAGAGGATATTAGAAAAGGGCAGATCTGGCTGAAGAGAGACAACTTCTTGCTTTATAAACAGAGGAATCGGTCTCAGTCGCTCATAGCCTGGGAGAGGCTAATCACTAAGCAAAACACTACATTTGATGAAGTGTTTCTGAAGGTGTGTGTTGGGGCACTGTTGAGATAGACTCAATCCATCCTTAAT
This sequence comes from Poecilia formosa, assembly GCF_000485575.1. Lineage (NCBI taxonomy): Eukaryota > Metazoa > Chordata > Actinopteri > Cyprinodontiformes > Poeciliidae > Poecilia > Poecilia formosa. Next base: position 644,212 of record NW_006799991.1, on the reverse strand, counting down.
GAAAATGCTTTGGGCTGCAGAGCTGAGCTGAGCTGAGCTGAACTCTCTCGGGGATTGATGGTTAGTCGGCGCGTACAGAGTGATAGGCCACCCATCACTAACGGCGATCCTCGCTAAATCCCCATCAATGCAGTGGTTAATCACTCTAACCCCGCTCTCCTTCGCTCCTCTCTCCTGTCTGCCACACACAAAGACACATAAAAATTCATAGCCATGAAGAAGAGGGAGGTTCGGGGATTTATTTCTGCCAAGTATCCACTTCAAGATCCCAGCGATCACCTTGAGGACTTGAGAGGAAACAGCAGCAGTCAGGCGGAGCAGAAATAGGGATCTTACATGTCCTTATGTTCATCAGACGGAGAAGTGTAAAAACAAACTGCAGCAGTAAGCTGTTGACTCCATATGAACGTTTTAAAAAGCAGATTAATGAACTTATAGATATAAACTGCTTATCTTTCATTATTGCATGTGGAGGGATTTTTATATTCCATAAGATGCATCATAGGGCTGGAAATATTGCAAATTATATAAATTATATTCCTTTTTAATATCAATGAGTTGCAATAAACCTGCACATTTTTTCCACCTTCTGACTTTTGTCCATCGTCACAATGTTGTTGAGCTCCAGCGTCTCTGCCTACATTTCTGTACCAGGTGTGGGCTCAACCCAGCAGGCAAAATGCGTGGAACTTGAAATATGATAAAAATTGCATCCAAACAGCCTTTTGAAATGTGATACTGCACTGAAGAAAGAAATATGTCGTTTAGTTCTAACGCAATTCAACTACCGGTAATTGTTTTATTGCAGCAACGAGAAATGGTTCTGATTGAAGTTCTGCTTGACATTAAGTGCTGTTAGTTCATTTCAGGTTCTTGTATCTATGTGAATTTTAAACTGACTTTATCAGTCACAGATTTGGTCAACATGCATCTCAGAATTAACAAAAAGAGGAGAGATTTCAGCTTAAATACCAAAAATACAATCTCAAACTTATAACATGTAAATGTTATCAATGTTAGAGAGCTAGTAATTGTCATTTTTAAATGATCTACCACTGCACGATATTCTTCAAATATTGGTTGGCTAATATCCTAGCGGACAACAAAACATGGTATTGATTTATTTTTTGCTCCTAGATTAACAGCGACTCTTAAATCATTCATAACTTTGTGAACAATGAGCTCCAGCCAACAGGTCGACAAACCATAAATGTCTCCACCAGAAAGCAGCTCTGAGAGATGCCTTTTAATAGCAGGATTTTATTCAGGTTGTTCTACACAGTATATTTTGAAGACCTTTTTTCTTGCAATAAAATCCACAGAAAACAATCCAGTCATCAAACTAAAAGTAGTCGGTATAAAAAAAAGAAGCTCCTCCTCAAATCCCCTGTAAATACAGCTCTGAATCACACAAGTGTCGAGAAAAATATAGGGCTCAACACTTTGGTAGCGACTTTGCAGCAGCTATTTTGATAAAAGAACAATATCAGCTGGTATTTTGGTTTCATTAATATCAGCTTTCTCTCTAGTGTGGAGCGCCCCAGCAGCCAAGATTGTGTTGAATAACTCGTGGTATATAGAGGGAGATATTAGTTTGGCTGTATTGTGGGATTCATGACGTTTTTTATGCACAGTGTATTTTCTTTTCTTTTTGAAAAGGGCACTGTGTGAATATGTATACGTAATAATGAAAGTTAGTACACCAGAGGAAATCTAGTTGGGTTTCACGCCAAGTTTTTTAATGCAACATGGAAGAAATGTAGTTTCCCTCGCCATTAATCTTCAGAATATCTCAGTGGGATAAGTTTTCATCTGCTAGGGAGTTTTTTTTTTATTACACACTGTTTTCAGTTTGAATTTATTCAGGTTTATTGTTAGGGATCTTAAGAAAATAGGCTATTAAAATAAAGCAATTATTTCTAGGTGTTTCTCCCAACATTCAATTTTTCTTTTTGGTGCAGAATTTTTTTAGTGTAATTTCTGAAAGGACTGTGGCGGCCAACCAACCTGCTACCATTTCTCCCAGACCTGATGTAGCTAATATCTCTGCTGTGCTCTTAGCAAAACGTTTTACATTGAGGCGATATTGTAGTTTTGAAGTTTTTAATTTTCCCCTGGGCATCTTTTTCACACCTGACCTCCAGGTGCATTACTACCCACTACTGGGCTGGAGTTTGTTCATCTGTTTTACCAGTGAAATTAGTTTTCAGCCTTGAGTCTTATTTATTTATTTATTTATTTATTTATTTATTTATTTATTTATTTATTTATTTATTTTATCTCACTAAATATCAGAATTACTCTTTTTTTATTGATATACATCCTCTGAGGAACATTTTAATTGAATGTAATTGCAATGTTGTTGGAAGTGAAAAAACGCCTATCTAAATCCATAAACATTTGAATTGTGTGGTAAAGTTGTTTGGATTGATAAAACAGGCTTGGAAAGGATAATTTTTAATGAATTTTCTTCAGATTAATTTCTGAAAGGATGAAGTTTAGATTATGCACACAGACCTAAGCGTGATCAGCTCCGTACTGTGTGAAACCTTTGGTCACTCGCTCTCACAAAGCGAGCTTGGATTGCGTCGAACAGGTGTGAGGAAGGGCTATGGGGTCGCTATCTCGCTCAGGTTGGACCTAGTAATTTAGCTGAACGGAGGGATTTGCTCCTCCCTGCTAAGACAGGCGACACAAAAGATCTCACTTTGAAAGTGGAGAGGGAACACAGGGGTATGGACAGTTTAACTAAGATGAAGGAGTTCAGTTGGCCAAAATGCCTACTTTGATTAGTCTTTACACTTGGTCTAATTGAGCATGCATGTTTGTGAGCATAAATCCTCCTTTGCCTTTGGGTTCAAACTTAAATTCAGGTTGGGACACCAGTATTCGAGTGTGTATCAGGTTCTTTTTTTTTTTCTCCCCCTGTTCCTCTCTGGTTGTAAAACTCTCGCTATCCTCGGACTCATTCCTCCCTCTAGACTGAATTTGCTTGTCTTCTCAGCATGAGTGTTTAATCTTTTCAGGCTGGTGAATCGGCCCAGTGAATGAGTCCCCAGGTCCTTCTCTCTAGGAGCCCTGGAGATTATTCTAAAGCACTAATCGTTGAGCAAACACAGCAGTGCTCTCCCATTCCCATTCTACACAGGCCACAGTATAGCACAACTTCTTCTTTTTCTTCTCTTCACATCTTACGCCCTGTGTAGATTTCTTTGCTTTCTGGCGCACGTAGCCTAGATTACTGCTCCTGAGAAGCAGGCCCCTTAACTCCCACCATCGCAGCCCCGCTTAAAATGAACCAGGCACCAGATTGAGAGTTGTTCTTGTTTGTTCTTTTATACGGCGCAAAGTGACATGTAATTTAAAGAGCATTATTTCCAACATTGTCCCCTCAAACCCTTTACGTTTGTGGGTGTATTTGTTTTTTAATTAGATTGTCAGAAGGGAAAATCTAGCGGGCTTATATGTTGGTGTCAATATCCTCGGATTTGGAGCTTCGTCAATATTGTCTGGCCTTGCTGCTACTAACCTGAGCAGGCTGCTGGCATTTGGTATAAAATAAATAGAGTGATTTGTCTGTTTTGTTTTTGCTATATCTGCCTCGCATCCAAGAGAAGTTTTATTTACACCGCTTTCCACTTGATTGTGTCTGCTATTTGCTGTTTTTGTCGGCGGTGCCCTTGTTATGAGCTGCTCAAATCTCTTCACCTAATTGTCGATTCATGTTCCTTTGCTGTCTCTCCAAAATGGAGGCACCCATATGTGGTGAAACGATGGCAAATAATAGATTAACCTAATTTAGAGATGCACCAGTTGACCATAGATTATGAGGGAGTAATATTTTTTTGATCAGTAATCAGCAGGTCCGATGCTGTTCAGCACATTCAAACTAATACATCCCTGCCATTTTCTGTTAATTAATCCGTGATGCACTTTTGGTTGAGTGCAATAGAAGTTATAAAATGAGGGACATGCACTATATGCATGAATGAGATTAATGTGTTTCTTCATTAATTTTCTCTTGGAGTCAAACCTAGTATGACTGTAAATATTATGTGACATCTCTGTCTTTGAACTGGTCAAAATCAGCTCAATCACTGCATCTCAAGACTAAAAGAACAAATTTATGACTACGTGTCATTCTGGGTTTTTTTTTTTAATAATATATCCAGTTGCTTGCATTTTATTATCTAAATGGCAATTATTTTCTCTGTTTTTATGCAAGTTAAACATTGTTACTTCAAAATATTAGTTTTAGTTGCTTTTTTAAAAAAAATCTCTGCTGCCCATGGCCACTACACTGTGTATGTTTGCTTATTCTAAAAATGAGTCTTCTTCCAAATTAGAAAAAGAAAAGGAGTCTCATATCACTTAGGCAAATACCCTGAAGGCTTAAAGGATACACTCGGCTGATATTTTTGTCTTTTCCTGCCTCTAATTTCTTTTCTTTTTTTTTTTTTTCTTTCTTGCAGAGAAAGCTGTTGGCCATCTACCTCCACAATGACGACAGCGTCCTCAGCAACGTCTTTTGTTCCCAAATGATGTGTGCCGACTCTATCGTCTCCTACCTGAGCCAGAACTTCATCACATGGGCCTGGGATGTCACTAAAGAAGCTAACAAAGCCAGGTGCAGCATCAAAATCCTCTTTGTTTCCATGGTTACGGCGTGTCCTCTCATTAGAATTAATGCCATATATGCATTTCCTATTTAAAGGGGATATGATTGATTTTCATTGATTTACTTGATTAATTTAATTTTAAAAAATGTTGCATGAAAGATCTAAGTTTAATGAAAGTTTAAAAAGTTCACACATTTTCTGGGTAAGCTTCATAGCGTAGCTTCCTTTATGATCAAGCGCATTATATATGTCAAGGCCAAACGATAAGATCGGAAAAAAAATCACATCCAGTCATTTTAAAGTTCAGTAAAAGTCACGCCTCCAGCAAACTATCACATAATTCACCAGGCTAGTCCTAAACTGAAGCCCCTTTCCAAAACTTAAAGGGAGCTAAACTTGTACAAGCTGTGATTAAATAAAATCCTGATTTCACTCCAGTGATCCTGCCTTCTGTAACAGATGGAAACTCAAGTCTTAGACTTGGACTCTAGATGCACTTAATCAAAAACAGAATTGGAGTCTTGACTTGGACTAATGAACAGTCTCTTTCTCTCAACTGATCAGGGGTGAAAGTTACCTTCCATCGTATTGACAGGCCGTCGCTCTGATGGGAGCACACACGTTTTCAAAGGGAGACCATGTTTTTGTTTGAGGATCGTTAGTGGCTTCCAATCATCTGTTCATGTTTTAATTGCTGCTTCATAATAATGACCACACTTGTTCTCTTGTTGGACTGAATTGTAAATGTTTGGCTGTATAACTGCTCGGTGCACCAGGACCTTTGGGGAACATTAAATCATGTTCTGTTGATGAAACGTCGGGTGTCACAAAACCTGCAGTAGAAATCAGTTAAGATGTCTTCACCAGTTTCACTCTCTCTTCCTTCATTCTGTGTTTTGAAGCTTGGAGGTTGCATGCTAACAAAAGGCGTTGTGTTTGCACGGCGAGGCCCCTGATTGGGCATTTTGACTGAGCTGTCTGAATAGAGGGTCAGTGGGAGATGAAGGACTCCCTTGGAATCCAAACATCTCTATCACTGCATTTGTCCTGAAAGTCCAAACTTTTGTGCCCTGTTTTGGTGAAGTGCTGTTTGGCTTTCCAAACCTTTTTTTTTTTTTTTTTTTTTTTTTTTGTATTAGACAGTAGATTGTTTTTTTAAATACATTTTTTTTTCTATTTCTCTTATTTATTTCTGTGGTCTAACATTCCCCCTCTCTCCCCTAAACTTGCCGAGTTAAGCCTGCCCTCTGGTAGTAGCCACTTAAGAAAGACTCGCACCCTGACCTTTTCCCTCCATTATTTCTTTTAAGGAAACTCCCTCCTTCCTCCATTCCACTCTCCTTTCTCTCCGATTGGCCTCCTTTGCTTTTTGCCCCAGCTGAGCCTTTTTATCGCACATTAAAAGAGAGGCAACATCTGGAGCTTTTCAAGGCACACAGCTAGTCGCAGCTTTGCCGCTAACGCATGCATGCACTTGTGCAGGCTAACCCGCTCACAAATGCACGGCTGCTCTGCATTCTCACGCTCTCTGGCTGATCCAGACTGACTGGTGATTGGCATTAGTCACACAGGCTGTTAGAAAGGTATCCTAATTGTGTGAGTGATAAACCTGCTGATACTGGAATGTGCTATTCTTCACAGGCTTCCTTGGCAAATGATTAATTATGCATAAAAGCGGGGCTGGTGATTGGATGGCGGAGTTTTTTTCAGAAATGTGGGGAAAGAGTTGTACAGTCAGTATTCTGTCTCACAGGGCCTGGCCAACACTATAACATCCCATTTAAGGTTTTCACAGTTCGTCACGTTACGGCCACAAACCCCAAAAGCATTTTTCACTTTGTATGATAGAACTAAACAAAGTAGTTCATAATTGTGAAAGGAAACTAAAATAATAAATGTGTTTCCAGCATTTTTAATAAAAATCTGAAGTGTGACCTGCGTTTGTATTCAGCACCCTGTTCCCTTTTTCCCCTGGACTCACTCAAGCTTAGCCAAAGGGCTTCTTGTTCACATTAGTGAACAAGAGGAACACAGCAGACGGATTTGGGTGAAAGACGTGAAGGCGCTGCATCAGAATTAGATTTTAAATAATAATCTAAGTTTTTAGCATTTCTTGGCACACTGAAGGACTGGTAGGGCAGGTAGAGCATTAATCATAACAGCAGCAAAAGTAACTCTGGAGGAGCTGCAGAGATTCACTGCTTAGGTGGTAGTATCTGTTCCAGGGGGAAGCATTTGACATGGACTCCACAAATGTGTGCTTCATGGAAGACTGGCAGAAAGAAAACAACTGTTGGAAGAAAGTCGAAAGAAATCCTTTACCAGATTGCCACAAACTATTAAGGGGACTCGGCACACATGTCAAAGAAGGTGGGGTCAAAGTGCAATTTTTGGGTCTTTTTTTTTAGTCTGTTCGGTGGAAAAGCCACGCCTAATATATGAAAGGTAGTGATGCCAGTGTGGATGCAAGAGTTCAGCAGTGACATGGAAGGTGGTCACTGTCACACAATCCTGGAAGAAAACCTGAACACATGAGGCTGCGTTGGAGGTTCACCTTCTAGGAGAACAGCAGCCCGAAATTTACAACCAGAACTACAACAGAATGGCTCAAACCCAGAGGTGAAAATAATGCAGAAATACTGAACTCGTATTGTTACTTTGATAAAAATAAATAAAAAATACCTCCGTAAAATGCTACTCAAATAAAAGTAGAAAATTTCCTCATAAAATTTTACTTTACGTAAAAGATACTTAGTCACTTTTTCATGGACAGAAGAAAGTTCTGTATGTGTATTTGACAAAGGAAAAGAGGAGCTATTGATCACACACTGGTTATAATTAAAATGCAACACAAAATAAAACAGTTACCACATAACTTATATGCTATGTAAGTTACCATATAAGTTACCATATAAGTTCATGATTATGTGGGATTTTAATGAGGCATACATTTCCAATATCTTCTGTCAGCTGCTGTTTAGGTTTCTCTACAGCTGATCAGCATCTTTCTGTCACTCCAAACCCTCTGCATCCTTCACTGCATCTGTGAAGCTTCTGTGGTTCTCCTCTCCCTCAAACTGGCATTTCTGATCTTCATCTCATATTTTTGTTGATTTTATCCACGCCGTCCCTCCAATCTAATAGTTTTAAAAAATTGACTGTTGTCTTTTTCATACGTATAAACAGGTCCTTTAATTACAGCCAATGGTTTTCTTTTTTCTCAGAGATTAACTTTAACTAAACTTAAAGGGTTTTTACTAGTGCCTTTGTCTTGCAATTGATGCAAAACCAGGGGATCTGATACAAAGTCGAGACTTTGATCTTATTTGACTAAACTTAAATTAAAGGAATAAATATCAGTCTGTAAGTGGGCAAAGCTGGTAAATATACTATGATAAAAAAAAAAGCTGTAAATGCACCATAAGGTATTTCTGCAAATAATATTATTAGGAAGCATAAAAATGTTTGTTTACTTCACTGTACATGAAGTAACTTGTTGTTGGTCTAGTGATATAATAAATAAATAAAAAATTTACTATTAAAATTATAATCAAAAACTCTAAAAGTTAAAAGCCACGAATACTTTTTTAATGCACCGTATTTTAAAGGCTATAACAGCGATATCAAATGTTCACATTAAAAATATTTTTTTTGTTGTTCTTCCTCATATTTAACCCACACAGTCAACTGACAGTGTAATTATTCTGCAGTCCCAAAGTGAAAACTGAAGGCTTCACTTCTCACAGACCAATTTGCACACCTGTTCAGTATGCCTGACTACTCTTTTTGACATACGCCAACCTGAAAACATAACTGGCTTTTGAGGGAGAACAAAATGTCACTTTCAAATCAAAACTTGTCCATGTTAGCTCTGAAACAAAGTGTGTACGACACAGTGAGCTATCGGAGCATCCGGTTCCCAGACTGCTAACCGTACAGGTGGCTTGCAGAAACATTCCCCGCAGTGCTACTGTACTAACCTGATTCATCAGCTGCTCACTGGAGCAAACGTCAGCTGCTCCCTGTCGGTTCATATCTTAATGCGTGAACTGGACCTGACGAAATGCGAGGCGACAGCGCGGGGAAACATTAACTATTTTTGCTGTAGAGATGAGTACAAAGAAAATAAGATGGGATGGGTGACAAATTAGAAGCTGTCAATCACGTTGTCCGTTGACACGGAGTCTTAAATACGCTGGCTGCGAGTTTTGTCAGGTGTTTTCTTTGATGTTTCGTGGAGTTTTCGTGGACTTTGTGTGGACTCAATTACCTTCTTTGCCATGTTAGATTAATCCTGGATGATGTTGCTGAACTGCTCACCTCACTTCCTGGAGCAACTCTGCTTCCTCTTAGCCTCAGTGTGCTGTCCGTACTTGTTTTCCACCCGAATGCAAAAATGTTTTAAGTCCGAGATGCAGCTTAAATCACAGTGGAAATGTAGTCGATGTGGTGCCGTGTGTCTTAGTTGTACAGTTTTGATGTTGCCGTTTTGTCTGTTTTCATTCGGGAAGACTGACTTCCTTCGATTTTGTGCTGGAAACCAAAGCAGCTTGGCTTGTGCTTGGTTAGAGCTTTAAGATTAGGTTACCCTTCAAGTTGTTGTCCATTGTTCTCTGGCCTTTCATTACAGGTTAGAGTTTCCCTGTGGGCTATTGTTATGGTGTGGCTGGGTCGAGGGCTGAACAGGGACAAATGTCAGATCAAAATGATCCATAAGATTAGAGTGACCCATCTCTTTCATTGCAAGTCAAGGGTGACTCGGAGTTCATTTGGGAAAGTTCTGACTGAATTACAGCCCGAGAGAAGCACTTCACTTCCCTGCTTTTTTACTATTACATCCCACTTTTTGGAGATTATTACTATCACATGGAGATTTGGTGGTCAATTTCTCAGCTTGAAAGTTGGTCAAGCAGCTTCTATAGCTTAGACTTCATCTTTAATGAGTTACACCTCTCTCTCAGGCAGCTGCCTTTCTATCTGTGCTCTCTCTCTGACCTGCCCCTCCTCCACCCATTCTATTACTTCTCCATTTTACCACTCAGTTATTAAAGTAGATCTTATTAAAAGGCGGGAGAAAAAGCTAATCTATATTTGCATTCAGTCTATAGCAATTCATTAATATTATGACATTTACAGGGAGCTTGGCGGGGCCCCGGCTGCCGGCTACCCTTTTCCCTCTCTGAAATGTTAATTTAAAAAGTTCTGTCTTTGTAATGGAATAAGAAATCCTCTCTTGCCCTATCAATTCTGGGCGCCTGGTGAGGAATACTAATTCATCTACGCTTCCAATTGAGATAGCATGTCACTCTGATGGAATAAGAAAAAGCCGAATTGGTTTTAAAGTCCTTAATACCGTGAATTGTGTGTGTTTTTCATTTCTCAACGCAGCCTGGGAGGAGCGTACCAGTTCCATTTGTTGTGAAAAATACGTGCGCATGCTTGTGAATTTTGCGTCTCCTTTTTGTACTACTTCAAGTTACAAGTTCTGACGAGATGATTGCATTTCTAAGCAAATAAGTTGGAGTGTGTTTCTTTGTTTTTCAGACTTCTCACCATGTGTACGAGGCACTTTGGCAGCGTGGTAACACAGACTATACGGACGTACAAGACAGACCAGTTCCCCCTGCTCCTTATAGTCATGGGCAAACGCACATCCAACGAAGTTCTAAATGTTATTCAAGGTGAATCAAAGAGAAATGCCGTCATTAACGTTTAAAAACCATGCGCCCGAGATATTATTTTCTGAATTTTTCTCCAGGCAATACAACGGTGGACGAGCTGATGATGAGGTTAATGGGAGCGATGGAGATTTTCACAGCACAACAGCAAGAAGACATCAAAGACGAGGTACGGCTGGAACTTGTGAATTTGATTGCAGCATCTTCTACCGTTTGATCTCAGAAGTTATTTTTAAAAGTCTGAAAATTAATTATATCGTGTAAAAAGCAAATCTAAATTCATGTTTGTTTGCTATGAAGCCTTAATGGGGATGTTTCAATTTGTTATGTTTGACTTTGGAGAAGTTTTAAAGTATGATGGGACGTATTTAAGCCATTAACTGTGGTTCAGTCCTACATACGCAACTTGTTTTTGTCATGACAGTTTTTTAACTACAGTATCTACAGATGACAGCTTGTCACACTGGATTAGTTGGTAAATATTAAAAGAGTCAGCCAACCAAACTGATTGACTAACAATGTGGTTGTGAGATTCATAACGTCTTTGTTGCATAAGTTATTATCAGCTAATGGGACTCTCTCACACACACACACACACACACACACACACACACACACACACACACACACACACACACACATGCACACAGCCTGAGGGTTAAACTTGTTCCAGTCAGTTCCTTGGTACTGAGCTGCAGCTTTTGTCTCTGTGTTGTTAATATTTGAACAATTTACTGGCTTCTTTTGGATTTGTCACTGTTGGTGAAAGACAACCATTAGTGACAGCTTATAGCAAGAGGAATGTACGTGCAGCGTCGCCTACGCCCAGAATGGTTAGCTTGAGTTTTATTATTATTGTTGCCAAAGGGAAAGCAGTTTATTGACATCAAGAGGATACTTTTCTTATTTTCATAGACATGAGCGTGTTTTTCTACAATATCCATCCTCTTTTTGGGTAAAATGCTCTGCAAGCAAAAAGTCTTCAAATGTTAAATATTGTTCAAACACAAGCTGCTGCACCAGAGAAGTGCAGAGAGTAAACACTCTAAAACTGGCATGAAACGAAGACTTAGCATTTCACAGAATGGTTAAGAAGATCTTAGTAGACATTTGGTGGGGGTGGCACTTGGTGGTATGTACACATTTTTGTTTCAACCAAAGAGCTATTGACATGTGACATATTCAGTCTGGCAGATTTTTCAAATCTTTTTTTTTCTCCAATTAATTTGTTTTGCATTTTTCTATTATTACTATTATTATTACTTCCTGGGATATGAAAGTTTTTCCATGTTACAAATGTAAATCAAAGATATTTTGAGTAAAGCGATTGTTACTGAGAAAGGATCTTCTTTGGGCCAGGACAAGAACCTTTCTCAAGTTCATGTGTTTTGGGGTCTTGTTAACGAATCAGATGGATGAATTAATGGATCTTCTTTGTGTGAGAAATAACTCACAAAATGAAATATTTAAGTGGATAAGTAACCATGATGGAATAGGTTGTTACTTAACATGTTCATTAACCGTATTACTTCAGTTTCCTTGAAATGAAAGGACCATCTTCCTTTCATCAGTGAATGAACTCATCTTCAACTTTGCTCATTTTGTCATTCTTGCCAAAGAGCGTATTGGTGAAACTCCTTGTTTTCTTTGATTTCTTTACCCTCTTTCCCAGTGAATGCTTAGACTGAGACTCACTCAACCCAGGCATAACTCCATGACTCTTCCCTCAGTGTCTGTCTGGATCTGTAGCAGCTGCACTTTGACTCCAAGCAGCCTTAGTGAGACAACAGTCATTCCTGGGGTTGTCTGTGTTTTAGCTTAGCGGTTACTAACCGGGTGACTGTTCAGGTTTTGTGGTCTGCATCTGTCAGCGCTACCAGTTTTTTTCTTTTAGGTCGTTCTCAGGCCATGTCGCCTAAACATGTTATAAAGTGTGAAAATAGTCTCCACACATTATACCGGAGGGCCCTTGTACTGCACATGCATATAAAAACATTCTTTGTTGAAGAAGTCTGAAGTAGTCATTTTTGTATTTTTATGATGTTAAGCACTTTGAAATGCCTTGTTGCTGAAAAGGTGCTATGCAAATAAAATTTGTATAATTAATAAATTACTAATTAGAACTTCTTAGAAATTTGGATTGACTTTTTTTTTAAAAGCAAAAAAGTAAGCTGATGCTTTGTTTACATTTATTTTTGAAGAATGTTTAGGGGGTTTCAACAATTATGCAGCTGGCAACTTTGTAGAAAAAGTGACATGTCAAATTAATGGTTAGAATTTGGAGGATCCTACATTTTTCATTGAGTTTAGGCTACCTCAGTTGCTTTGGATGAATGAATGAAAATATTTATTTTAAGGGTTTTTTTTACAGCAAACTTGCCTGGACTTGTATGTACACTAGAGTGCTTTGTTGACTCAACTCGTTATGAGAACAAAGAATTTGGGACCTGAAATCGATCAAAAGTGCCTGCCATCAAATTGATCTTTAATTCTGTTTCATCTTCATTTTTCATAATGCGTGAGAAACAATTTTCTAGTCAGTCATATGTGCGTTCCCTTCTACACTTTCCATACTTCCAGTTTTGGTGGTAAGCTGCGAATAATAGTCTACATTTTTTTCTATCAAACTTTTAGTGTTCAGAGCTAAAGAAGCAACCTTAACCGATTAGTGAAAATTTACCATAAAAAAAATAACACTGACAAAAAGCCTAATGTTGTTTTCCACAAAGTAAATCAAAATTCTCCAGATCGGAGTGTCATATGTAGACTTTAAATACTATGCAAACCATTGTATTCTTTTTTTTTTTATTTACATTTTCTCCAGCATCCCAACTTTTTCTGGAAGCAGCTTAATCTCTGAGCTGCTTGGTCCCAAAATTGAAAAGCAAATTAAGAAGAGCCGTTTAAATTTCTTATTTTGTTTGCAAACATTGAATGTGTGACAGCTTGATTTTTTTTTTCTTTTTCTTTTTTCCCTCAATACCAAGTGTATCATCAACACTAAAAGATGCCACATGTCGTGCCAACTTGAACAGTAGCCATGATTTAATTGTGGAAAATCTGTTTCTTTTTCTTTTTTTCCTGCGAAGTTAAAGCTCTCAGAATCACAGTCTTTGTGCGGATACATGTTAGAGGAACATTTTTGCCTCATGATTCTTCTAATTAATGCGTTAAAAGTTATTGGAAGATATTTAACAAATGCTAAAGGGAGCATCGTACGTCACACACTCTGACCTGCTTGCGTGACTCGGGCTCAGTGTATTGATGGCAGGCACTTTTGAAGCTTTTGTCCCTCTCTGCCATTCTTTTACAGTTTCCTTTCACTGTTCCTCTATTATGCCAACCCAAAGCACAAATGTATCGTTGCATTCTCCGATTCAATGCGACAATAGACGCTGCCATTTTGCTTAGCCGCCTAGCTGCACAGTAGCCCTCTGATCGTCACAATGAGCGTACTTTGCCATATCCGGGTCGGCACACAGCATGGGCCTTCAGAAAACAGAAAACTAATGGCTGTGCAGTGTTAACACAATGGGACACTCGTAGTTAGACCGAGTCTTTATGAAACACTTTGTAGCCACAGCAGGTAGAAAGAGAAAGGCCTCCTGTCCCCTTCCCTCTGTACAAACAGGAAGAGAGGGGCAGAATGAATGAAAGAGAAAGGGAGGGTGAAACTCAGAATGGGAGACATAAAAGAGGTTCGGGGTCTGGTAAATGACAGCCCAGTCACAATGAAATCCCTTCTACTGCTACTCTTTCATACCTGATGTTTGTACGTAACCACACTTGACATGCAGCATTTTCTTTTGCCCCGGTTCTTCCTGGCTTCTATAACCGGCACCTCAGCTTAGATGTTTTGTTCTCGTTGTGTCCTTTTATTATGTTGTTAGTTAAACAGGCCTGACTCTTTCTCCCTCCGCCCAGGACGAGCGCGAGGCCAGGGAGATGGTGAAGAGGGAGCAGGATGAAGCCTATCGCTTGTCCTTAGAGGCTGACAGAAAGAAGGTACGTCCAGAACAAAGAGTGTTTCCACGTTTAGTGTGTATTTGATCCCCCCACCTCCCAGCCATGGCACTCTTTTTGAAATCTTTGACAGTCTGAATCTGTTGCATGATGATTTGCCCCTTATCACTTTTTTTTTCTTGATAAAATAACAAATTTTAATGTACTTTATTAGGATTTTATGTTACAGGCCAACACAACATTATTTTTAAAATGTGGAGTTATTAGACAATGACCCATTTTGTTTTTATATTTGATGTGGATTTGCATGTAAATCCATATGGAAGTATTTTGGGGTTTTCTTCCAGCTTTTTGCATCTTGACACAGCAGTTTTTGCCTATTTTTTGGATTTAACTTATAAAATATTATTTCACTGCAGTATGCATCAGAATATACCAGACCAGAAATTAAAATGTTTCTTGATTTTGCTGTTGCAACATAAAAAAAAGAGAAATATCACTTAGTTGTTTTTTTTTTCTTGTTGAGAAGTTAAACAATAATGCCACCACTTTTCTTTAAGGATGCTTTTAGAATGACTTTCAGTGTTGGTTTTCTGAAACGTGGCACATTTTACATGTGAGCTGAAAAGTACATTCTTCCAAATAATACGATCATTGTGTTGTTTGTGGCAAACTGCGAAAAAGACTACTAACTGCTTCTTCATATTTACTAATATGATCACATCTGAGGTCAGTTGTTTGCACGTAGAGATATCAGAGTAAAGGAAGCTAAAAAAGCACATCCAATGCTTTTTCTATCAGTATTTGTTGAAATTTTGAAAAAAAAACCATGTATCATTTTTCCTTCGCACCACTCTGTCACAATCAGATCTCAATAAAACACATTGAAATTGGTACAAATACTTTTGCAAGACACTGCATTACTTCATGTGTAATTCGATTTGTGTATTCTGGATTAAGGACCTTGTGCATATCAAAGGGGACCAGGTGGTTTAGATCACTGATAAAACAGGATGAATAATTAAACAAAGCAAAGTGACACAGTCTTGGTAGTCTGCATAGCAGCCATTTGTGTTTTGTTGACCCATTTAATGATTTTTTTTTTTTTTTTTCATTGCCAGAGAGAAGCCCAGGAAAGAGAAGAAGCGGAACAGGTCCGTCTGGAACAGATGCGAAAAGAGCAGGAGGAGGAGAAAGAGGTGAGAACAGAGACTCTCCACCTTATTTTTATGCATTTCCGAGCGTTTGCTCTGATCGGTTAATTAGATGGTTGTTTCGGAGAACCCTGCCAGTCAATGGGCCCTGTGTGGTGAGGTTTCACAGCCAGATATCTATTTCAAATGAAGGAAATATCCTAATTATATCCAGTGCTTGTTAATGTCACCTTCCATAAACACTGTCATTGTTCTGTGCAACTGCTTTCTATTGGTGACGCAGACAACAACCATATTCAGACCGAGCGGGACAAAAGACGGCAGCAGGTCGAGGAGACTGGCCGATGCACAAACAAATGCACAACCTAAGCAAACACGCATATTCACTTGAAAACAATTATTGTCTGTAAAATAGGGGCAAATACACACAGGCAGACACAATGCCACGCACACGGGAAAGTAATAATTGTCAGTAATGAAGGCAGCGATGTTGTTCCGTCCAGATTAATACAGTCTAGTCCTCACTGATTGCTGTTTACTCAACAGCAGAAAAGCCCAAGGCAGCCACAGGTATTGGGTGACCCGGCTCGCTCAGATGATTCGTCACTTGAGTTAAACAAATGACAACAAAGGAGCTCCTGAGCGGGGCTTCTTAATTATATCACTGTAGTGCGCCAACAATGCACAGTGAAAACAGTACATAATGCCACAAATGGTCCACCTACTGTCCTCTATGTAGTTCTGCTGAAATTAATTTTCTCCTCACAAAACTTCTGTGGTATTTACTGGCGCTGCTCAGCTGACAGACTGTTAAATGGCTTTTTACTTTATCTAACCAGCAGACACAGGGTTGTTTCTGATTATGTTTTTCTACATTTATCAATAAATCAACTCTACTTATGAGCTAGACGGCAAAAATCTTTAACCCACCAAGAAGTGTCGCAAGCATCCAGTTACTTAAAACAAAACATTAAATCACCATTTTAAAGACCTAAAACCATCCATTTAGAATAGAGACGACCTGGTCAGAGTTTTGTGATCAATATCTCTCCAGTTTTGTAAACCTGCCAATACCAATTTTAGGCATTCACGGCTTTTCTTTTAGAACAGTGCGCTGCAAAAACACAAAATCTGAAGTATTTTTTATCTAGTTTGCAGTGCAAATATCCTAGTACACTTGAAAAAGACAAAGCTAACTTACAAGTCTGTTTTCAGTAAGATATAAGGAAATATTCTAAGTAAATAATTCCTTAAAATTTATTTTTTAAAAAGTACAAATTATAAGTGAAATAATCTGCCAGTGAAAATTGTACTTTTTAAAATCAATAATAAGCAATTATTGGTTTAAAACAGCTCATATTTCTTGCTGAAAACTTACTTGTAAGTTAGTTTTGTCTTTTTTCACGTGTAGTAAGACGTTTGCAATAGAAACAAGACATAAAAATACTTGGTAAGAGTTCATGTTTTTTAAGTGTAGTTAACCTCAGTAAAGAAAACTATGCTTAACTTTCTGTTTGTTATGAGTTGTCATTTTTTTGTATCAGGAGCAGAGGCAACGTCACACTGTGTGCGAGATTAGTCACTGTAAAACAGAACAGGACATTAACGACTAGCATATCTAGCATATTTAACTGTAAACAATAGACTCTGTTGTTTCTCTGAGATTTTTGGTTTTCTTTTTTTTTTTG
This sequence comes from Poecilia formosa, assembly GCF_000485575.1. Lineage (NCBI taxonomy): Eukaryota > Metazoa > Chordata > Actinopteri > Cyprinodontiformes > Poeciliidae > Poecilia > Poecilia formosa. The sequence continues at coordinate 627,110 of NW_006799991.1, read as the reverse complement.
GTCAAAAAAACCCCCAACTTTATTAATTTCAACTTATTCCATTATATACAGGTTTAAAGCTTTACTGTAACACATTCAGGTTCTCTAGTTTCTCTCATTCCTTGTTTATAAACAGCAGCCTGAGTAGGCAATAGATATAGATACAGTTTACTGATCGTCATACCTTTTGCATATTTTTTTAAGCATCTCACTCACACTGAAAGTTGCAAACTTTAAGTCTTCAGTCAGTTACAACTTCCCTCCAAAGAGTGTTGCTATTGATACAACCTGTTAATAACCAGGTATTGTGTTCAGTGAGGGGAAAATGACCTGGTTGGAGTTTATGATCAGCTGATAGTCTAACTGAAAATGGACCAGTTCTAGTCACCACCACAAGTCCCATTTATAATTCAGAAGGATTTCATTCATAAATATAGGAGGAAATCTATTTAACAGCGATAGATGATATTACAACTTTAATGGCTTTTTTTCCATGTTCTGCTCAGCTGAGAAATCAATCTGCTTTATGTTTTACTAAAAGACAAACCTTCACAAGCTTAGTAGACTTTACATAAAATAAAATATGTATGTTAATGAGTAAATTGATGTAGAGCAAATTTATTTAAATGCCAAGTTTATTCTAATTTTTAATCAATTTAAAGTTGCTTCCCCTATCAGAACAATTAATAGCGGCTACTCTGTTGAAATGTTTATACTTTTTTTCTTAAGCAGTAATTATTACTTTTGTTCTATGACACATCTGCATTGTGTCGCCTGACTGATGAGAATGAACGAAAGAGAAACGGCGTGCTCCACCCTTTTACAACAAACAGTTTCACATTTTGTTAGTTCACAGTTTTCATTTGAGTCTTATGAGGCTCCGATCTGGCGTGCTGTGGGTTGGAGGAAGTGCAGACGCAACAAAAAGCTCAGGCTGCCACCAGAGAGAGGGCAATGCTAGAGGGAACGCCATCCCTGTGATTTTGTGCCTTTGTGCAAAGAAAAGGGAGATGAAAGTAAGAGCCTCTGAATTGGGGGCGGGGTTGTATGTAAGCTGGCATTATTATTTACCTCCTTCATGGGGTCTTAGCATACAGTTGTGTGGCTGTCAGGTGCTCCTCTTCCCCCTGCTCGTCATCTGTTTGCTCTCTGTGGTTAGCCGAGCGGAGCTGCTGATGCAGGTGAATAGACGGAGAGATGCTCCTGATTATTTGTGCCGGCCTTCCTGGGCCCGGCGATTCACCAGACGCGTGTGCTGTGGTTTCTTGTAGGACGCTATCTCCCTTTTATGGGTGGATGTGCTTCTCTGTGGTGCTCACTCACTGCATTTAAATGTCCAAAATGCACACTTCTGTCTGCTACGTGTGTGTGTGTGTGTGTGTGCGCGTGACTCTGTCCCCGGGGGCCCCTTTAACTCAGTCAGCATCAGCTCGTGTACCTGGGGGAGCTGATGGCGGAGCGGCACGCGCCCTACCCTGCCCACCCAACACCAGAAGCTGCTAATGAGCTACTGTTGTACACTCTTATGAAATATAATTGCATTATGGTGTGTAAATAAAGCCGGGGCTTGTTGTCACAGCATATGCTCCCAGGCTGGCCAAACGGGAACAACAAGCGGGGGAGGCGGGTGAGGAGGAGGTGAGGGGTGAGGAGCAGAGAGACGTGGGACGCTCAGGGGAGCAGCTGAAGCACGTTTTTCTGGAAACTCTGGAGAATTGATTAGCTTTGCTGTGAAAGATGACAGTTGATGTTTGTCTTTGTGCATTTTGATCCACGCGGAGTCTGATGTGGAACACGTTGCCACGTTTATGTGTCTCTTTAAAAAAAAGTACTTAACTGTATCAAACAAAACTCAAAACTGTATTTTATGAGGAGACACTCCGCAGCATCAGTCTCAGTTTAGTAGAACAAGAAGTCGGAGAATGAAGAAAGTTCACACTTGGTGCTTTTTTTCTTATCATACTTGTTTGAAACTTGGCAACCTTCAGAGCTTCACGAGGCTTTGGGGAACAGGTGTGAGACACAGGGCAGCTAATTTAATAATAATCTAAGTACAACAGGGTTGATTAATTAATGTCAATCTGCAGAGAATCAAACAGACTTTGGGCTTTGTTTTACATGTTTTGATATTTAAATGGGAAAGGCGTTGTGGGCTGAACATCAGAGTGACATAAGATATTCCAAACTTTACTTTTCTTTAAAGTGTCTTCTCATTTCAGCTCACATACCCCGTGCTGGGTCTGGTTGCCTTAAAGTGTCAGAGGCAGATTTACTTTACAACATGGCGAAAATTAAACATTCCCTGTGTTTCACAGTTGGCTTTATTAAAGTAAAGGCCCAGCAGGCCATATTGGTTCAGGCAGCACACTGGACAGACCTCGATAATGATCAAGAGACGAGGGAGGGGGGGCAAGAACGGGAGAGATAAGGGGAACCGAGGAAACCCCAACAGCAGTGACAAGCAAAATGGCAGAAATGTTAATATTTTATACAAATAGTGATACAAACAAAAAGTTCAACATTATGGAGAAAAATTCTGAATATTTATTTCGTTTTTAGCTACAAATGAGTCTCAAATTACATGGAGTTGTGGTAAACACGACATACTAATTTCTATCGATCAAATTTTGAAACGTAGATATTTCAGTTTATATTGTTCACCAGCTACATGATGAACAATACATTATTTTCCATCCATATTATTGTTTGAACAGGGGTTTTTTTCTTCCTTCATTTTTTTCACATGTATGTTTTCATATTAAGTGTCTTTTTGCATGTCTAAAATTAGACCAGCCAGTCGTCCCTCACATGCCTGAACTTTGTTTCCTATACAGCTACAGGTAAGTAAACGGATTGTACAACGGAAAAAAGGTTATCAGTTTGTATAAATTGTTTTAATTTACAAGATAATGCAATCTATGCTAAATTTGCTCTTAAGCTGTTCAAATTAAAATTTCTCCCAACAAATGTGATTGGCTTGTGAAAATGGGAAGTTGTAGTTCAATCCAACCAGAACCTGAATGCAAACTTGTCTGCTCCCCTTGAGCAGCGGCAGTAAAATCATATAAATACAAATTATAAAAAAAAACAAAACAACAACTCTGGATTATTTTCTTTGTTTTCAGGCGATTCGTTTATCGTTGGAGCAGGCTTTACCGCCCGAGCCCGATGAGGAGTCAGGAGAGCAAATCAGCAAACTGAGAATCCGCACGCCGAGCGGCGAGTTTCTGGAAAGGCGTTTCCTGGGCAGCTGTCGGCTCCAGGTCCTCTTTGACTTTGTGGCCTCCAAAGGATTTCCCTTCGAAGAATTCAAGATCCTCACCACCTTCCCTCGTAGAAATGTGAGCATTCTGCATATTTTCTTACCAATATGAAAGAACAGTGGGGAAACTGACACTCTTGTTCATATTTGCTCATTTACAAATTTAATTTGGAGATCATTCGCCACTATTTACTGAATGTTTTTTGTTATGCAGAAAATAAAAAAAGCAGAAAGAAATTCATTATATTTAATCGAGTTTATGTGTCACTGTTTAGTTTTTTTATTAACCAAAACCTCTGCAGGATGGCCTTTCTATTCTCATATTGTTTTCAGGTTTCACCTAAATTCACACAGCATTATCATTTGTTCCTAGTATTATATCTGATTTAACACATTCAGCTGCAGTTTGTCTTAAATAATGTCACATTTTTCTCCTGCTGACGATGCTTTTCTGCAGAACAGTTTGCAGAAGAACTTGGCTAACGTAACTGTATTATGACTTGATGATGATTTAGTTTGGTAGCAGAGTTTAGTGCGATTCCGCTTAATTGTCTTTAGACAAATCTTTAGAAAACGTTCTCTTGTTTTGCAGACTTTGTGGGGAATGGGAGTCGCATTGTATAACTTTTGTAGATCTAAACTTTATCTACAGCCTTAAATTTATCATGTTGAAACGTGTAGAATCTGTGATGGCAGTACAACAAGAGAAATTTAAGTTTATCCTTTTTTAAACGTTTAAAAGTGTCTTTATCAGGACCCAAACTGGTTCAAAACATCCCTACAGTACATTCATACGGTGAACATGTTTTTGCTTGCTGGAAACAGCTTAGATAAAATGCCTCAGCTCTTTTGTATCCTGCAAAAGAAATAAGGTCTAGGTGTTTTGGCTCATCATGAAGCCGCAGAGGGAATTTGGTATTAGCGCTAAGGCTAACTGATGGAGCAGCATGCTAAGCTGTACATCAGACATTACCAACAATACAGAAACTCAAATGGTTTGTTGAATTTGATTGAAAACCGTTTTTACAACGACGTAAGTGCTTTAATCCTCCTTTATGTTGTCCACTAGAACAGGGCTACACAGCAGGTTTTAACGTATGTTAAGTTATAACGATCATCTCTGCTGGAAAACTCCTCTGCAGTAATTGGCTGTTTCAGTTGGACACGAGATAAACCTCGGGCAAACAGCAGGGATCATGGTAAAGATAATCCGCTGTAATTTTTTTGACGATTCAATTTTTCTATCTCTTTTTCTTTCCGCTTCCATCTTAGTGCTGCTGTTTTGCGCTGCTGCGGTACTGCTGCCTTCGTTTTCTTGTTTCTGAGCTATTACAGTGTTGAATCTGTCTCTGCGTCCTCCTGTGTCCATGTATTATTTAGTGAATATTAATTATTATCGGTCCGTTGTCCCTGCAGTACAATTTGACAATGTTAGGATACAGTTGTCAGCGCTAACAGTAGTAGTCTCCTTGGCTCTTCTGTTGATGCCTGGCAGCAGTCAGCTAGCTGCAACCAGTCATTAGAGGGCTTGGTCGCCACGCTCCGTGGTAGCGAGCTAATGAGCGCCGCTCTAACTACCAGTTTAATTAGCCATGCTGCTAGATTTCCATTAATCAGGACATGAGTGCATGTTGAAGGGTGGTAGTGGTTGCAAAGAGGTGTGTGAGCGTAGGCTTGCCCGGGCAGAGCGCCGTCGCCGTCTGCAGAGACCGTCGGGGCACAAACGCCTAACACACACATTAACGCGCAGCTCACACTCCCGTTTCGTCGGCATCGCACAATTCAACACATGCACAAATATTTTCAGGCAAACACATGCCCCGCTCACAACTTTGTCACTTAAAGGATTCACAGTTGTCTCTTTATAATCAAGAGTAAACATGTGTTTGAGACAGAGATAAAGATGTGCCTGCGTCGCAGATGAAATTCCAGCAAAAACAGGATGGCAGGATTAGAGGAGAGCGGGGGGTGGGAGAGGAGTCGGAAGAGGATGGTGATTGCAGAGCTGGTGAGGGAAGAGAACAGAGAGGACAAACGCTTGAACAAAGAAAAGATTTAATCAGAGAAACAGTCTGAAAGACAAAAGGATAGAGAAGACAAGTGGCGGCGATATTAAAAAGTAGAAAATGGGAGATAATTCCAGGAAACCGAAAGGCGAGCAGCCGAGTGTTAGTGCCAGTATGAGGCTGCGAACACAGGCCCCCGTCTAATCCGGCAGCTCTGTGTTGTAATTAAATGAGAGGGAGCATAGAAAGCTCCCATCCCGTCCAGACGCTCTCACTGTTGCTCTGCCAGGCTCGGAGGATAGAGGATAGAGCACTATTGCATTTGTAAGACCGCACAACTGTTGAAACCTTCTTTTAAGTTTTCCGTCACTCTTTGTGCTGCTTCACTATTTCCGTCTTTTCAGCTCATTTAGCTTTACAGAATCCAACTTTAGGAAATTATTCGGAGCTGAATTACGATGGTGTTCTCCAGGATTAAAAGCTAACTTTATTTTTGCTTACGTATGTATCTAGTTGCAGACCTTGTTTCAGCTTGAATTTTAATGACTTGAATGTTTAGAAATGTCTTGATTCACGCTTCTGCAACCTCCTTTCTCCCTTAGCCAGTGTCTATTAGTCTCCACATTTTGGACTCAGTGTCTTCGTCAACATTTGGTATCAGAGGCTTATCTCTTCAGCACTACAGCAGGCCTTACACTGGCATCATTTGTACCAGGCTTAGCCGTGCTCAGGGAACTAACCCTTCCTCCATTTCTATGTCTGTCAGCGGGTTTGACGAAGAGCGTGGTGGGGGGGAGGTGAGGGGGTTGTTGAGCGGCTCAGTGTTTCAGTTTTCAGCTCTTCATTCAAGAATTTCCCCTCCTTTTCTTTGATACTTCTCAAAATGGGGAAAAAAAAGCTCTTCTTCCTTCAGCATGCGGGAAAAATGTTGAGGCTGCCGTTAAAACGGTTTGCAGTAGGAGCTTCCTGTGCGGCCGCTCACACAAACCCAAACAATGTCAAACAAATGTATTGGGTTTTCTCAACATGATACTGTAATGCATGTCACCTCCTCCTCGTAATACCCCGTCCAGCGTTGGACTCCTATGTAAAACGAGAGATGGGGAGGGAAAAAAATAAACGGTGACAAAGAAAGACGCTGTTGTCTGCGCTGAAATAGGTTTTACATCTGCTACAAAACCAGGTTTTGTTTTTCTTGTTATCTGAAGGTGTCCTGGGACGACTTGTGGGAGGTTAAGCAGCCTGTACTTTTAATAGTTTGTTGTTTCTTTGGGGTTTTTTTTTTTTTTCTAACAGTCTTTCCATCTTATATCAACACCGGCTCTAACGTAATTCAGTGTTTCTTTTTCTGAACATAAAGAAGGATTTTGGTCTTAAAATCGCTTTTCGCTCGACGTTTCGTTTTGTTTATTGTTGCTTTGCTGAAAGATTTTTGGCAGTTTAGCACACTGTTACTGTTATCAGAGCAATCTGCGATAGGAGGAAGTTTATTCTGGATTAGAAGCCAGTAGATGGCGTTTTGTAAAGATTTGTGGATTTTAGGTTTAGAGACTCACCAACCAGTTGGCCAGAGATGGGACAGTTTTCCTCAAAAATCTGATTAACTGAAGTTTTTTTGTCACTATTTATTAAACACGTCAAAACTTAGAAGTTTTGACGTGTTTAATAAATGGTTTAAACCTGCTGTTTTTTTTTTGTTTGTTTGTTTTCTATAAATGCTTTCATGTCCATGGGAAATGTTTGGGTGTTCAGTAAGTCATCTTAAGGTTAGGGACATTTACTTTGATGGAGAAAAGAAGATTATCTACGTATTTACGTAACATTCAAAGTTACGACTTCTTTTAAAGAAACAGCAACACATTTTTATGTGATATTGATGTAAATAAAATAAATAAATTAAAAACCCAAACATCTGAATTGTTCAATATTTCAAATCAGCCGGTCATACCTTATTAAAAAAAAACAAAAAACTGAAGAAACCTTTGTAGCTCAATAATTTACCACTAAATTATAAGTAGTCAATTTTACATCTAACACAAAGTCAGAGTTGAAAGCACAAACTTCACCGAGATTAAATGTTGTGTAGCAGATGGTGTGGCTCGTATTGCTCTCTGTTGTGAAGACTGTGACATCTGCATGTGCTTATGCTACGTCCCAAATCACTTAATTTTATCGCAGTATTTTGTGGTATTTATTGAGTTAATGACAAAAGTTGCAATGAAAAGGAGAAACTGGATTCTCTGGGAATCTCTTGGTGAACAGCAGCTAAATCAGGTGCATCACAGCTGAAGATTCATCCAGTGATTCTCTAAACTCTCTGCATGTCTCATATACAGTAAAGAATGCAATGTTGCCCACGCTTCCAACTAAAAAAGACCAGATTTGTGTCCAAGTTTATCTGAAAATGGCTGCCGAGTCATCGGGGTTTGAATGAGTAGAGAACAGATTTTGCTTTGATTGTTCAGTTACATTTTTTAAACAGAAACATTGCAAAGAAACAGGTTATTTTAAAATATCTTTAAATATCTGCAAAGAGAAAATGAAGCACTTCACTCTGAGTTTCTAGCTTTTATTGTTTTTTTTTTCCCCTCATCCCTTTAAACTTTTCCCAAATTGAGCTTCTTAGAAACACTTCTTATTCACCTTTAAGTTGATTATTTAAGAACAAGCTGCCTTCTCCTTGCTCCTCTTTCTTTCTCTCCTCCATTTCTTTTTCTTTAAATCTTCAGTCCTACCCCCAGTCCAGTCTTTTTCCTCCGGCCTTTGAAGTGCCGTACTCTTTTCTGTTCTGCTCTGTTCACGCCCCAGCACTACATGCTGTCAACGCTCCTGGCAGCAGATAATGATCTCCCACTGCTTTTGTAATTGGCCAAATAAACACTTGACAACACTAGTTTAAAACAGACAAGTTATTTGGTTTTAATTAACATAGCAGGGCCTGTAATGGCTTCATTAAAAATGCGTTATTTCAGCTGCACGTCTGATTGCGCTGGAAACGGACATCTTGAGGGCCCCGTGTTTATTTTGCCTTTCTTCTCTTTCACAGCGGAGCGTTGCTCGGTGTCGCCTCCTCTCTTATCGGCCCGCTTTATTCATTTCTTTCCAGTGACGTACAATCGTGCTGTTTATTTTAAAACTCACATTAATAGCTAATTATGCGATTTTAACTGGGTTGAGACACCCTGTTCCTGTGATGGTAAATACACAGATTTGATTTTATTTAATTTTTTTCTTCTTAAATAAGTGAGACAAGAGAGAGAAAATTAGAGATTGTGGAAAAGCCCCCATCTGTTTTCTTGTTTGGATCCAATTTTTAAGTGAGGCTTTGTAATGGAAGGTATCACATTTATCTCTCTTATTATCTCTTTAAAATTGATCTCAAGTTTAAAAACAAAAAGTTAATTTAGCGCTTATTCTGTTGATTTTTCTCCCCGTTGCTAATTAGCTCCAGATGTTATTCTTCTAATTGTTGGATGAGAAGTTCAAAAGGCAGATGTCATATTTCCAGCCCTCCTCTAATTCCGCTTATTGATTTCACTGTCTGATTTAAAAGTCATATTGACTCGAGGTTAGACGTTATCTCTGTCCTGTTTTGTATGGCTGCGTGTGTTTATGAATGCATGTGTGGCTGCATAGGCAGGAGAAGAGAGGATATGGCTTAGGCAGAGCAGAGGAAAAACAACAGCTTTGTTTGTTGACAGATGCCTCCATGCTTATGGTCTGTTAATTGGATAACAATGTAAACAATCACCGATGGCGCCCGTCTCCTGTGTCAGTGTGGCATGTTGTTTCCCTGCTTCTCTTTTTCAGAGTCAGATGCTGCTCTCCCTCCCTGGTGCACAAACCCTTTCCACCCAATTTTACTCTCGGAACACACACACACACCCACGCACGCACGCACACACACTCGTGCCGATTCCGCACACACACCTGCTCCCACCACAAAGCCTCATTTACTCCTACCTGATGCTGTGGTGTCACAACAGCCTGTCGGGTTCATTAGCATGGCAGCCATTTGTGACGCGCCGCTCCCGAGGTGGAAAAAGGAACGCAGCGGTCCTGTTCGCCATTTTTATTTATTTTTTTTCCTTTCTTCCCACCTTTGGCGGCTCACGCACACAGGCTTCTCTCCACAGCCCAGAACCCTGCTGGGGAGTCGAGAGTCTAAATGACACATTGAAATGAGGACGAGGAGATGAAAACGCGATCCCAACTTCCACACGGAGTGACATTTTCAAACACCTGTGGGAGATGGAGAGTTTATCTCACGCTGATATGTCCTCCCAACCTTCCCCGACGCCTCTTGCCCTCTTTCTCTTTTCTCACCCTTTCACAGCCTAAAGTGGGTCAGCGCTGTAGGAAAGGAAAGCATTAATGATAGCCGGCAAACTAATATAACAGTGGACTACATAAAAAAAGAGAAAAAAAAATTCCTGAATGTTAAATAATAAGTTGAACATCTTGGTTAAATACATGCTATTAGATGTGTCTGTAACTTATTTTCTATAATTCATAACAGTGCTTAGAAATTCACTCATAATTGTGGAAAAAAGGGTCTTAAAGAAGTGTTAAATGTAACTTAATAGTTTGCACTGCACGCACTTTAAAGCTACAACTAGATTTATAAGGTGCTTAGTCTAAATTTTTGGTTAATCCTACATGTCAAAACAAACTGCAGTTAATAAATGTTACACAGGTTGTCCCAAAATTATCCACACCCCTGGCAGATTTAGGTTTAAAGTCATTTTTTAAATTTTTTCTTAACATGTTTCTTCTCACTGTAAATAATATATTTTTTTAGCAGTTCAGGCAGAATCCTGGCTTGAGTCTGATAGAGAATTTGTGGAGATTAGGGTGATGGCACAGAGGCCTTCCAGCTTCAAAGATAAACAATCAAAAATCTCATAAGGTTTCAGTGTTGTCATGCCAAAAAATATATTTTCATGTTCATTTCAAATCATATAGACAGTTTTTGATGCATAATTGTTATAAAAAATATATTAGAGTTCATACTATTCACTATATTTTTGGGTGATGCCTGTCAAAAACAAACACCAATTTGACAGCAATTTTCTTTTCCTGCCAGGACTATGAATAATTTCGGGCCTCGCTGTTGAAACATTGTTTTACCTGTTATCAGTACGTTGCTACACACTGCCTTTCAGCTGGCTAAAAGATGGATATTTCACTCTTTCCTTACTTATAGTAAAGGCAAATATGAAAATAATTTCTGTGTTAAAAGTATCTGCTTGTTCTGCTTGTGTTACTTGACAAAGATCAGAATGACAAACGAGGAGAATATTTTTTTTTTACCCATTTTACTAACATTTATCAGCTGTTCATTCTAAATGTTTAACCCAGTCAATAAATTTAATCTATTTTATGATTTGAAAAGTTGTATTCAGTTCTCTGTAATAAATTAGCAGATTTTATAAGTAATATTTCCTCATTTAGTTTTAAATAAAAGCTTGGATTATACTGCTTGAACTCGTTTTAAAATGCTTACAATTATTTTTATTGAAGATTATAATAGAGTAATAACCAAAATACCACCTCAAACCTTTTCAGACACATTTGTTAACCCAGAAATTCTCCCTAAGTGTGACTGAGCCACAACTCTTAACATTAATAATAAAGATCTGTGTAATTAGCCTGCGGCCGGTGAGAACAAGTAGAGTTGTGGCTCAGTTCACGGTCACTGCTCATATTTCTCCGCCTACGACCGTCTGTGTGAAGACCGTGACTTTACTTGTTGGGGGGTGTGACCTTTACGGCGCTCGGCTTGCCCTCTGACCTTTCTACAGCAGGTACAGGGAGCCGACTAATTATCCCGCTGCGAGGTTAGGAAAGGATTCCTAATCAGACGGGGCTGACACAGCAGTGATCAGATAAGCCCCGGACACATCTCGGTGTCACACCGCCTCGCCCGTTCGGCCCAGGTGTTAGATTGGCCCAATGTAACACTAAACCTCCAGTGATTAGCTCACATAAGCTAAGAGGCCCACAGGGTTGGCTGATGTCAGGGAGAGTCGGGTTGTCGTGTTTGGTAAAAAACAGCTCCGAGCCCCTTTTTGTGAGCTAACCTGATCAGTGGCGCTGTGGGTGGCACAGCGTTATTCCTTTCTACAGAATTGCTTTTATGAGGAGCATTCAGCGCCACTAAATGTTTCTCTCCTTTACACCATTAGCGATGCTTCTCTTTGACCTTTTTCGCTGCTTGAATTAGTCCTTATTAGTCGTTTAAAAACACATTGGTTTATTCTCTCTCGCTCTCTCTCACTCGCCTGTCTTGGCCTGTAATCTTCATCAGTTTGTTCTGGATCGGAGCTCTTTTAAGAAAACAAACCAAAACGTTCTCTCAGGGTAACTGGAGTCTTGCAGCTCACATTTCTGCTTAAACGTTTTTGTTGTGTTTTTTTTGCAAACATTATGTTAGAATAATACACACACACACACGTAAAACTACAACTGCACTGTTCTCCAGTATAAATCCCAGCAGATCTCTCAGATCTGTCAGTCACAGAAGGATTTTAATGGCAGTGAATTGGCCTGAAGCAGTTCTGACTTAATAAGGATAACTCTGAAGAGGCGGCTGAAACGTTTCAGATATGGTGGGAAAACAGATTTACAGTCAACATTTAGTTATGTTACGACTTCAATTCCACTGTGTTTTGTTAGGATTTATATGTGGTGTCTATGAAAAGCAAGAGTTTTCACCCCCTGCCCCCAATTAGAAATAATGAACATTTTGGTGTGCATTCATATTTACCAAATCCTCTTCCGGTTCATCACATCTTAAGTAGGGGTTTGTAATATAAACTTAGAAAACAGATGGACTCCAATAATTGTTTTGAAGACTTCTGAGATCAAGTGATTGCGCTAGATTGTATTTTGGGCTGTCAGAGTAGAGGAGGCTTGGTAAAAATGTTCACCTCACTTAAAGTTATTTGGGGTTATTTTTGTAAAACGTGCGATAAAATGTGGGGATGTTTGGTGGGTTTGAATAACTTTGCAAGCCTTTTGTAGCTTTTCAGGGCAAACTGGTTTGGACTTGTTCTAGTTTAAAAAGTAAACACATTAAGCACTGAGAGAGAATATTATTCTGCACACACTCTAATAAGTATATTTTGGGCTGTAGTTCATGTTAATCTCACTTAATTTTTTTTCTTTGGTTTCGTGATGACAACTTACTTTTTTATGTTGAATTAACTCAAAACCTACAATTTTTTTACTTAAAGAAACTTTTTGCTTTGATTTTATTTGGATAAAAATAAGTTTGTTGCTGCGTTTGTATTTTACATTTGACGTCATGACTCGAGCTTCACCAGGACAGATCCTGTACCAACCAGGTTCTGTGGTGGCGCAGCTCAACCCACATAAGGACGCCTCAGTCCTCGACACGGCCGTCACAGGTTCACTTCCTGGCCTGGTGTCCGTTGCCCCCTCTCTTTCATTACCCACTTCCCTGTCTAATTATTCCCAAATAAAAGGTCGCCTGAACAAAACAAGAAAAAGCCTTTCAGACAAAAAGATCCTTTATTAGTTTACTTATTTGAAGTAAACTAAACTGAGTAAGACTGCCTTAAATTTGTCAAGTTAAACCAACTTAATAAATTATGTTGGATAAACTCAACTGAATTACTTGTTACCAAGTGAAGCAATTCAATTAAGATGGTTGAAATATTTTATTTTTCCAGTGTAGATGACTATATTTATATTTAAAAAGCATTGTAAGTGTAGTACATTCATTTTATTTATTTAAATTTCCAAGAACTGTGTTTGGTAACACTTTATTTGAAGGCGTGTGAATAAGACTGATATGACGACGCTGCCATAAACATGACATAACATCGGTCATGAACATGAAGGAGTCTTTATGAATATCCATCACTGTTGTCATGACGTGTCATTCAGTAAATAATGATACTTTTAATGCAAAGTTGCCTTAAAAGTCCATTAAAAGTGCCAACTTTGCATTAAAGTGTCATTATTTACTAAACGTTTCAAAATTTGCACTTTTAATGAATGTTCAATGCAACTTTTAAGCAATTTTGCATTAAAAGTGTTATTATTTACCGATTGACACTTCATGACAACAGTCATAAACATTCATAAAGGCTTCCTCGTGTTCATGACCATAATTTATGACAGTGTCATATCAGTCTTATGAACAACCCCTTCAAATAAAGTGTTACCTTGTGTTTTAATTGTGTTGAAGTTCTGTTGCTTATTTTGACCAGTACTGAAATGAACCACTGGCTTGTTCCAGGACTTTTAATCTGAGAATGTTCCCCACTCCCGTTTCTCCTCAGATCACCCAGTTGGATCCTGGGTCGACTCTGCTGGAGGCCAAGTTGTTTCCTCAGGAGACGCTCTTCCTGGAGGCTAAGGAATAGGAGCGGACCCTCTGAATGCTGAGAGGACCCACTCACTGACTGACGAACTGGCTGGACGCGCACTAGTCGCAGAGCGTGGCCCCCTCCTCCTCACCGTCTGGGCTGACCATACAAACACACATATGCCACCATCTCTCAGACTAGCATACACTGGCATGCACATCCAGTGACACACACACACGCACACACACACCCCCCCACACACACACACACACACACACACACACACACACACACACACACGCACACACACACACACACACTCGAACACACACGTTCAAATAAGCTGTTCTGCCCATGGCCTGTTTTGTGGTACATAAAAGTCTGGTGTTGCACAGAGAAGAATGGACAATGTCACAAGCACACAGCCAAATTTTCACCTTCCCCGAATCTCTGTCCATCTTCCTCAATTGTTCACACACCTGACAACTTCACGACTCTAAACTGCTGTGTCATGGTTCTCTCTCACAACACGAAGAACAATAACAGTGTTGAGAGACTAAGTAGACAAATCTTTGTCACAGAAAAAAAAAAGAGAATAAATAAAAATTAAGGACTTCTTCCCGTTTCCTCATTTGACACACCGAAGCTGCTTTTTTTTTTTTTTTTTTTTTTTTTTTTAGGTTTTTGTGTTTGAAATACAACTGAAATGTTAAAATTGTAATAAAATGAATATCACAACTAGATGTTGCCCTCTGAAGGTTGGGGTGCCTCATCTCCACCTGTATTTTACCCCATTAGCCTTTGCCTAACTCCACGTTTTGCCCGCTGCGGGGGGCGGGACTCGATGTCTCTCTCTGCTTCCTCTGGTTTTAACATGCACTGCTCCACAACGCCAGGTTGATTCAGTTTTTTTTTTTTTTTTTTTTTTTTCTCCTTAGTTTTCATTTTTTTCTGACATTTTTCAGTTTGATGCTGTATTAGTTTTAGTTTGAATTACATTATATAAAATATATGAATACAAACATCCGTTTGTCCTGCCCAGAAATCTGTTTAAACTTGTCAGACACACATCCTCCTATCATTTACTTACTTAACTTTTTCAGGAAGACATTCATAAATCTATCCTGATAATTCAAGTGGGAATGAGGGATGTTTTCGTACACCTGTGATGGACATGAATGTCATTTAGTCTTTTCATTGTTATATTTTGAACCGTTTTGCTTCAAGGAGTGAGACAATAATTGGGCTCACAAATAGAATTTATGGTTTATTTTCTCGAATGCACATAATACACATACATGTTCTAGTAAATGCATTGCCAGGGCACCAAAACAAAAATGGTCACACACTGTAATATTGCCTTTAACTTTGATTATAGCACACATTTGCTGTGGCATAATCCCAAAGTTGTGGCGTTGACTTAAAAGTTTTAAGTAGAAAACAAGCCGATGAAATGAAATACACGAATTCTCACATTTCCACAAAACCCCAGAATTGTGCCGTTTGCGGAAAGAGAATGAACAACCTGAAATTTCACCAAACATTACTGGATGTATTTGAGGATGAATGTCTGCTTTTACCCATGTGGATTACAGAAAATTAATCGTAAATTCAAACTAGTGAAAAGCTACTTGCGTCAATTCACCCTGGGAAAAAAACAAGACATCTTCAACGCATAAAAAACCAATAACAAACGAGTGACATTTGAGTCGTGGAGGATGTCAGTATTCACCTGGAACAGCAGCAAGGTTCACATTCCCAGGAACGTTTTAGTTTCTATACGATGACGCAAGTTCCTGGATATTTTTCCATGTTGATCTTGTTATTGTTGATGATGGTTATCTGGGTCAGAGAACCATCATTCCCACTCTTTCTGGAGAGAGTTAACTTGCAATCATAGTCATTCGTATTTTTTTTTTATTATTGTCCTGCTTTGGTTTGCGCCAAAGTTTGAATATGCGAGACCACAACTACATGCAGACCTTTTGTTTGCCTCTTTTAACAAATGTTTTAATATCCTCACTCTCACACCACCTGCTAATATCAGCCACTGCGCTTGATGCCTCCAGCGAGCAGAGATCACTGAGGCTTAGCCCTCCATCTGCAGCAGGGCTCCTCTGTCAGCTGAAGGCAAAGTCGGAGAAAGACGGGTCCAAAACTTCCCTGTAGAAAATGTAGCTCCTTCATCTAATAAACCCCCACACCTGTAATATACTCACTCTCACTTCTTAAATGAGGTGACGTCATGTCCACTTTATAAATTATATAGCTCATTTTCTTCTCGTGTACTTGGGAGTGAAAAAAGATGTTAAACAAGATCAGCGAGATGGACGAGATACAACTCTTTGATTTTACTCTATTTATGATTCATTTAAAAATAAAAACTTTTGTTGGTTAGGGTTTTTTTTTTATATACTTTTATGCTGAATGTCAGTTCAAGATGGTTTTCCACCATCTTTCTCACTGTAATAAACATTTTGGCACTTTCAGTAACATCGAGGAAAAGTGTAAATAGTGTTGAAGATGGGGACAAACTGATGAGCCACTTTTTTATGTAAATTCTGCTCTTGCTATTTCTTAAATTATTTATTTAAACTTCTAAAAAAAAATAATTTAAATTTGGCAATAAATATTTGGCAATAAATATTTGGCAATTCGCACCTTTGTTTTGTACCCAGTCAGCTCCATTTCATACCCATAAACAAGCCTTTTTTTTTCTCATTTGTCTATTCTTAGCATTTCTTGAAAATGCAAATTAGCAGTAAATTTTTCTAAAGATTTTATATAAAACCCTGTTTCAATCAATGATGTCTCTGATCATGTTTTGGGGTCAACTGATAATTACACAAATGACAGATTATGTTCTCCGATCAAATCTAAGCAGCCTCCTAGTGATATGTATTACTGTAGATTATGTAAAAACAAACAAAAACACCTTTAAATCATCAGTTGTCAAAGCATGTGTGACCAGAGCTTTAGTCTCTACAGTGGAGACTAAACTGTCCAGTTTTTTTTTTGTTTTCTCTTCTAAATAAGTTCAGTAGCTTTAAGCAGAAAATGGCTGAATTAAATACTGCATTTTTTTTTACTGTGTAATCTAATACGCACTCCGGAGCTTTGCTTTTATTAGTCTTTATGCATCAGTGCACCAATGAATGTCCCTCACTTCAAGCTGCTGTCTAGTAGCTCTAATGTTTTTACCAAAGCGATTTCATATCATTTGTAAGGTTGTTCAGTTATTAGTGCATTAGTCAGTTTCTGTGTGGCTGTCGCTTCTCACGCAAAGAATGAGTCGCCCTAATGCACTCAGCCAGCCTCACTTCCTCCAGGCTCAGTCAGACAACTTGTCGCCTTCAGGCCCAATTAATACACCGGGGTGTAAATCCTGTTAATGCACAAGAAAAAAAAAAGTTTGTTCACCTTCGCTAGAATTCATAGTTAATCAAATGGGAACTGGTTTTCATGAGCCGTAAAAGGTTGCTACTTTTTTTCAATTTATACTTAAAGGAAAGTAGATGTAGTGAATCTCGACTGATTTATCATTTGAACACTCAGGTGATCAAGAATAATTTCTTTTATCAGTCATTTCCTACAAATCGATTTCTGTTCTGTGTGATTGTTGGACTTTCTTCCCTTTTCTTCTATCATCACTTTTAAACCTTTTGTTTTGAATCTGTAACTTTTAAGTTTTCCACCTTGTGTAATGTTTCTTTACATAATCTAGTTATCTAAATGTTGAGTTAGTAGCAGGTGAAATCTGAGAAACTTTTTGCCAAACCATTGTGATGTGGAAGGACATTTCAGGAGCATATTTTACTGGTTTTGATCACAAAGGTGCATAAGAAAGGGAAAGCAGGTTTAATTACTTCTGAAACCATTAGCATTGGGTCGCTTGGGGCCCAAAACATTCGACAGGTCTTGATAATCCACAAATTGTCCATCGTGTCCTCAGATTTAGACACGCCCAACACTTAAGACATCAACATGGACGGCGAGATGCGAAATAGTCTGACAGCAGCTTCACACAGACTGGATCCAGTTAACGTTTTACAACTTCGTGTTGAACATAGAGAGCGTTACGATAAAATTCACAATTTTGCAAAGTTGTAGTTGGGTGGCGGGGGGTGGGGGGGAAAGTAACGTCGCTGAATGGTATTTGAGTGATTCAGGGTTTTCTGCAGCGTTGTGCTGTGGCTGCAGAGGCACGCGCGGCTAGGGGCGAAGGCGAGGTCAGAACGGGCTGAGGGGTTCAGTTGAGCGTGAAGCTGAATGTGGTTATGAAAGAGGCAGACAGGTGCATGTCTGCGCCTCTGTCAGAGTGCGTAGTCCTCAGGGAGCGGCACGCATACTGCCGCTCCTCTCAAGTGTGAGATTACAGTTTCATGCAGCTCTCTGGATGAATGTGCACAAGCATGTTTGCACATTTCGCCGCGAACGATGACGGTGATGCAGTCGGATGTGCCCATGAGACATAATGATATTCCTCTCTGATACCTGACAAAACTTGTCATAATATAATTCTGTACTGCTGGTGGAAGTCATCAGGTTTATGTTGACGTTTATACAAAACAAGTTCGCCTATACATTAATGCACAACAGAGATTTGATGCTCAAATTACAGGCTTCCGGTCTGCTAATGTGCGAAAGATGCTAGTTGATTTAGATCCGTTCAGCTGTTGTCTTTTGCTCATCAGTCATGAATGGAAGGGAGGAGACCCTGATGTAGACCCACAACTTCCAAAACATTTATAGCTCTTCCCCCTTTTTCTCATTTTTTGAATGAGATCTCAAGGTATTCCCAGGCCAGAAGGAAACACATTCATAACCCAGCGAGAAACTTCAATGTGTTTATCGAGTTTTTACATGATTGACCAACACAAATCATTGCATAATTGTGGAAAAGAAACTATTCAAAATAAAAAGATGCATTTATATTTAGCCCATTTTGCTCTGACACTCCTTATATCTACTACCTGGCAGGAGCACAGATAGGGCAGTACTTTTAAGTTGCAGTTTTATCTATTTCTCCTTACATTGCAACAAACGGCACGCCATAATTTGAAGTAAAAAACGAGGGAAGGGGCTATAAATTGGTCTTCAGTCTGACAGTTCTAATTTGAAACATTGGTTCAATGCACTAGTTTGCGCTACACACAAAATCCAACTACACACTTTAAAGTTTGTAGTTGTAACAAAAGTAGAACTTTAAGGATTATGAATGCTTTTGCTCAGCTCTGTATATTCCCTCTGGGAACGCCTCTATGTGAATGAGCTGGTGTGGTTGGGATGTCTGGGCTTCCATGTTGAACATGTGACCAAAAACCAGTTTCATATATCTTTATATATATATCTTTATGAATCTAAAATCATATTTAAGGGAATAATGTTTCACTTTTAAATCTTCAAGATTCATTGTTCAGTTTCAAATTGCACAAATGGTTCGTTCGTCTTTCAAAACCAAAAAATAAATAAATAAACTGCACAGCACCAACTTTAATATTTCAGAGGATTTGAGTGCATCATGTTGACAAACACCAAGTATTTTCTTTTAAAGCGGGCTCTCGCTATAGGTGGATGTCTCAATCAGTGCCTGCCTAAACTGATCGCTGTGGACGAGGGTCAGGGCAAAGTGTGATAATGAGCTCACTCTGCCGGCTTCCCCAGCTGCAGATCCATGATGGCAACATCAGGTTGCTGTCTTGCCCCTGTGACGACAAAAGAGGAAAGCGTCGATGATGTTTAACCAGCCCCGCCGGGGTCAAGAATGCAGCCCACTGGCGACGAAACAAAATTCCCCGAGTGCTCTCCCCTCCTTCCTTTTGAAGTGAGACCCTCTGAAATCTCAGAGGCCGGCCGATCCTTGAATCGACGGATCCTTGCCTGAATCCCAGACCGGCCTAACCTGGAGGGTCAGCCCCGAGTTTACTTTCTCAGAGACGCGGCCCCGCTCAAAGAAACAGAATCTATGCAGCTTAAACTGTTGTGCAGACACAAAAGGAGGGTCATCTCGACCCCTCCGTCTCCTTCTCTTCACAGCTCTGTTTGTCAGCGACACAATGGACATGAAGAGACTTTGATTTTTATCCTGGAAGGAAAAACAGAGGACATTTTATTCAGCCATGTCACAAATCTGATTAGGTTTGGCTTTTAAATGGCTCTAAATTCTTTAAAAGCTTAAATGTGTGAGACTGGATCTTGTTTTCACATTTGAAGAGGGACGTTTTTGTGCTCCAGGCTGAATTAATATAATTCAGTACATAAAATGAGAAATTATAGCGTCCTAATTAAATTGAATACCACACAGGCAACAAGTAATGATTGCAGAAAGTGGTTTATTTCCTCTGTTGGTTCTTAGATTAGTGACACTTTATGGTGAGATATTAACATAATGTTTTATTAGCTTCAAATACTGGTCCAGATTTGCTCTCGAACTCTTTATTGGCCCTAATATTTTAAGACTCACTGCCATCATTTATCATATAGATAGTAAAATATAAGTATTATCCAAAGATGTTGGACTTTATGTATAAATAATTACATTTTATAGTTTTTGTTTCAGCTTTAGGTCTCATAATTACTAGAAGTGCCATTTTGAATAAACAGTTTGGATGTGGTTTTCATCTCTGTTGGAAAAACTCAGTAACTTCCAACTAAAATAATCCAACAATTATTTCCATTTCTGACAATAAAGACTCGATATGATTATTTCTCACTTTAATGCAATTTGTGCCACAGTTTGTGAGAAAACATTGGTCAAAGTATAATGAATTGGTTGTTCTCATCTGGATGACAATCTGGAGGCCAGCACTTTTTTTTTTATTTTATTTTAGCGGAACAATATGTCACCTTTTTTCATTACGCTTGAGTAGAAAAATGAATGTGTTGCAGAAATTCATCTGACATGTTACTGTGCAGTAGAGTTTAGTGGTTTCATCATATTAAATATTAGGGTGATGGCAAGGAGGCCTTCCAGCTTCAAAGACAAAACAAATCATAAATAGCAGTAAAAACGTGAAATTTGTTTTACTAGTTACTGGGAAGGAATTGCATTATTTTCCATTTGCTTTTAAAAAAAATTACATTAAAATTAGTTCAATTACTTTTATCAAAACTTCTTGTACTTTTAAGTTGTTTTATTATTTTTTTTAGAGATTTCTATCAGAAACAAATATCTTGGTTGAATAAAATTGACTTGTGATACAAAATTTGGCCGAGGTATAAAGAATTTGTGTATGCAAATTTAAAATCTGATTTAAATAATACCATAGCAAAATGTAAGATAATCAAGATAATCATATAAAACAATAGCCTTCAGTTTTTTTTTATTATTTATTTGTGTGAAGATTTAAAGATATTTAAACTTTCGGTTTCTCTCGGCCCTGTAAGTCATTTGATTTCATTTCACTGAACCATTAATGCAGTACCTACAACTAAATTACCACTTTCTGTAGTATTTCCAGCGAATAATAAATCTCCTTTAGCAGCAAGTCTGTTTAGTCAAACGGATTGCAAAGATCTGACAACTGGAGTCAAATGTTTAGATGTCTTAGTACAAATTTTTTAATAGCAAAACTTTTAACTTTTCTAACGATGGGAAGCTTTTTTTGTGTGTCATTTTCACTTTGTATGGTTAGTAATGCCTCCTGCATCCACCTGCTGATGCATTAGGAAAAAAAACACAATCGAAAAAGACTTGTTTAAGCTTTGATGGAGAATAAAAATACGTTTTATGTCAGGCAGAGGATTGCTTAAAAATGTTCCTGTTTGAGTTTTTAATTCCATCGTATGTAAAATACAAAATTACAGCCAGTTGAGACGTCAGTCTTTTTTCTCTAATTTAATGCAAAAGGTCCAATGATAAACAAATAAAAATTGTTACACATTCCGTATTTGATTTGGTGACATTTTCTTTTCTTTTTTTTGTTGTTTTTGAGTCGAAGTTGAGTACATTTAATAGCTGTAAGAAACTTAAGTTGATTTTATGAATCCCATAAATGCATGAGCATGGACATTTTTTTAAGTGTCCATGCTCATGCATAGTCGAAATTCATCAAATGTTTTAAACTTTTATAACGCATTTTAAGGGATTATTGTGTAACAGAAGGCTATTCCACCGGTTTATTTTCCCTTTCGTTCAGATTTTTCTTCCACACATCCTAGCCTTTCTTGAAACCCTTCAACATTTCACAACATTTTGTCGAAACCTTAACAATTTTTCAGTTGTCAGGAAACTTTGAGTCCTATAACACACAATGAATTCAACTCAGCTCGGACTTGGGACCAAATAAAGTATCTCTCGGACTAACTAATAATTAACTAACAAACTAATAATTGAAATTTGAATTACTTTAATATTTAAAAACTAATTTCGGAGGTGTTTAGCCTAATTAACTGCTGCACACAAACGGGGGGGACACTGATCTCCTCTCAGCTGTTATTAATGCGCTAATGGAGACCGGAATTAATAATTAAGAGTTTAATAATAGCGTCTAACTTATTGTTGCGTCGCCTTTAATCTCTCAGGGCTGCATCCTTTTATTTATATCCATGTTCAGGTCCGTCTCCTTCAGCGCGCCGCTGAGGCCCTAGAATAAAAAAAAAAAGGTGGTATTCGGATTATCAGCCGCATGGGATAAAGCAATAAATGGGCCGGTGGGGTCCTGAATGGGTGCAGCGGCGTGAAGGGGAGTAATTACAGCTTCATATTAATTGTGTTTTTTCTCCCCTTCTCTCTCTCTCTCTCCGGACACACACACATACGCACACACTGGTGGCATCTAGGAAAGCCCTGTCTTTGTGTCGAACACTTCAAGTTTCAAAAACAAGGCCAATTGAAGCGGCGCAGCTCAAAGCCGGCACCATTGTCGGAGAACACATTGAGTTTTGATTGGGGACAATGGTGTTTCTCAAATTTCGAGCAAAGAGAAAGCCATACTCCATCTGTGATCTCAATGAGCGCCTATTCATGGGCTTCCTTCTTTTCTGCGCCATTCGGCAGCGGAGAAAAGGAGGCAGATGTGGAGGGATAGAGCAGGGGAGAGTGCATTTTAATTGGCTGCAGTATGTAGCTCTCTCTCTCTCTCTCTCTCTCTCTCTCTCTCTCTCTCTCTCNCACACACACACTGGAGTTATATGCGCCACTATAGTCTGTGCAGAATGGGAAGCGAGGGAGCCCAATAATCTCGCCGTGTTGATGAATACTTGTAGCCCATTCATTAAACAAAGATGATCCCTGCCAACCTACCTCGGGGGCAGAAAAACGTATTTTGTATTGGTGTGTGAGTGTGAGCAGAAAGTGGGGGGAGGAGGAGACGGAGAGGGAGAGGAAGGGAAGGGCGGGGGGGTGCGCCGGAGTGCTGCTGGCCAACAGCTTTGGCAGAGAGAGACCCTTCAAATCTTTGAAATATTCATACGCCTCTCTGGGGTTATCCCCCGTTTATAAATAAGTGTTATTCTAGCGGCTGAAGAGCGACGCTTGAGGGACCTCAGTCTGCCTCTTCAGCTCAAGTGCCTCCTCGTCT
Source organism: Poecilia formosa (assembly GCF_000485575.1). NCBI lineage: Eukaryota > Metazoa > Chordata > Actinopteri > Cyprinodontiformes > Poeciliidae > Poecilia > Poecilia formosa. Next base: position 604,003 of record NW_006799991.1, on the reverse strand, counting down.
CATTGCCTCACAGCCCAGCGGTCACAAGGACGCAGCTAAAACCTAAATAAAAGCATACGGTCACTCACTGTCACACCGAAAGAGAGTATGAGTTAAAATAAATAATATTGCAAGATTTTAATTTTTTATTTTAATTTTTTACATTTTAACTGAAGGATTGTGATCCGATTTGATCCAAATGAATGTTTAGACCAGGGACGTCAACAGGATTTAAGAGACCAAGGTGGCTCAGCCCCAAGGTTGGAAGCCATATGGCCAGAAATATCATTCTACAGGACTTAATTCGCAAACTATTTACTGCTAAGCAACTGGCAAAACACAATATAAAATGAGTTTTATTTGATCAAAAAGTTTGTGAGACATTCATTTCTCAGTGTATCAACTTTAAAAACGCCTTTGCGTTTCAGTTTTCATGAAAGTGAGACATTCTCAATAGTTAGTGGAACAAAAATCTTTAAGGAATCAATCTCTTCTTATAATTTCTGAGAACTTTTCTACATGTTTCCACTGGTGAATTTTATTTTATTTTTTTAGCTTTGATGCTCCAAATGTTTGAGTTTGGAAGGCCTCCTCACTGTCACCCTAATCGTTTGCTCCCTTCACAGCTGATTTAGGAGAGAACCCTGACTGAGCCACTCCGATACGTTAATATTACTTCCAGTCAAAAGAAACATGTTGATAAACTTAAAAGATTACTTGTAACTGAAATCTGCCAATGCATGAATAATTTGGGGACTTTCTTGATTAGAATATTAGAAAAGAAGAGTAGGTGAAAACTATCTGTGATACTGTCAAATGCTCTAAGTTGCCTAAGTTAGCTATTTTTGTAATCTGCTGCTTTGGCCCGATCAAACTCCAGACCCCAAACTGATCGAAATGCTGCATTGGGACCTTACCAGATATATTCAGACATAAATATCTGCAAGCTTAACTCAAGACAATAATAACCTCAAAAATGATTAAATGCATAAAATAAACAACTGATAAATATATTGCTGCTAAATGAGGACCGCAGCTGTTGGAACATAAGATGCACTAATGACTTTATCTTTGTTTCATAAATAATGGCAGTGCCTGAACAGTTTGCTTTACTGTGTTCAAAGACTTCAGACGGTTTACTTTCTTTTCCCCATAAATGTATGTTTTCATAATATTACATATCCCTATGCTGGTCGACATTTAGGCAGCATAGAACTACGATGCAGCTCAGTTAGTCCATATTTTATGATCTTCACCCAATGAATACTGAAATTCACAAATTATGGGGAAGCAGAAAGAGCACAAGAACGTAAAAATAAACTTTTGTGTTCTTTATTTAAATTCATAGTTATAGTAAACTGCATGTTAGTTACTGAAAGTAATATCCATATTATTTGTAGAGTGCTAGCAGATCATCTTAGTGGCACTTTACTGTAAGTTAGATACAAACTATCAGGTATGCTGAATATGAATGCATCTCCTAACAGCTTCTGAGCTGCCCCTGTTTTCTTTGACTGATGCCAGAAGAAGAATTGCTTTTTAGCTTTTTTTATTTATTTATTTTTTCAAATGAAGAACAAATGAATTTATTAATCAATGACTTCCCAAATCCATACATTTTCCTAAGAATGTGTTTTCTTCAATTCGGTTTATGAGAAAATATGCATAAGACTGTCTCCTGTAGCTTTACAGCACCCTCAGTGACACCGCTGCACTTATTTTATAGGCGTTTGAATGTTTCAGTTTCTTTTCTAAAACAGAACATGAAATACATGGCTACCCTTTTTCATTGTAAATAGGGAATATTGTTCATCATGTGATGCAGTGGAGGCACTGTTAGACAGATTTCACGCAACCCGTTCATTATAAAAGATAGCTCTTTTATAATAAATTTTGTTTTGCACTGTAGTGTTATATTTAGCTGCTTTAAGGGTAAATCTGTGGCTGAAGCGCTGCACTGCCTGCTCCCCTGGGTCTGCCTTATTTGAAGGAATGCATTTATCCTGATCCATTTCCCCGGCGCAGTGGAGCTGGTGTGAAGTGGCAGGTTAACAGCCTCTTGTCTCTGAGCCCGGGGCCTACACTCGGTCTGCCCGTCAAGCGTGTAAATACTTGAGTGAACCCCCCTCTTCTTCTCCTCCTCCTCGCCGCTGCTCCCCTCCTCCTTGTCCGTTTTCTTTTCTCCGCAGGCCCTTGTCTAACTGCTACTCTAACCTCTGCCTCCACGGGACAGAGGCGGCTGCAGCGGCGGGGCGACACGGGAGGGGATCCGGGCCCCGCCGAGCCGCAGGCGGGGCGGCGGCGGTGGAAGAGGCCGCTAAAGAAGAAGGGGGAGGGGAAAAAAAGCTCCAAAAGCTCCACCGGGGTGCGTGGGTATAGCGGAAACATGCTGCTACATATGTTGGGTCAAGCATGGCCTTTGTTGTGATCCTAAAGGGTGTTAAAACTCCACTCATCTGTGTAGCCTTCCTGAAAGAAATGAAAGCATTGCATGTTTTTTTTTCTTTTCTTTTTTTTTTAGATGCATATGGGCCTAATGAAGTGGGTAAAAGAATGTTGGATTTTCTAAATGCCCACAGTCACTTTTAATTGCATAGGGGACATTTTTAATTGGAGCAGGAGGAACAGGGAGCTTAATCCTCATCATAATGCATATTTCTCAGACATGAAATTTCCGTTGCCGGTCCAACGCTGTCAAACCAAAGCTGAATTAATATTCACCCATTAACCCTCACTTTTAAACACCGACCCTTTGTTTCTGAGGAGCAGGGCGTTCCAGTTGTTTCAGTGCAGTAAGTGGAGGGTTAAGGGCCATGACTCTTTAGCTCTTTGTTTTTTAAAACTATTTTTTAGGGTCACACTTTGTATGTGACGTGTTTTTTTCAGTTAATGTTTTTAACACCAGTATACTCTATCAGCATTAAAAGTAGCACAAATCATTTTTCTTAGCATGACAGCAGTAGTGACTGAATGTGATATGGGCTCACTGCCCAGGGCGACATAGTCTTGGGAGCAGCCCAGTAAAGTTTTCTACAGCTTATTTTTATGTCCCAATGCATTTGACTTCCTTCTGGCGCAGCAAGAAATTGTTACTATTTACCAGCTGTTGGCTTAAGTTCTCATCAGTTTTTATTATTATTATTTTTTTAGTGAATTGAGACTGTATTTCATCGTCCAAAGTTCAAAATCAGAGGTCAGGAACTCCAGGCCTCAAGTGCAGTTCTGTCCTGCAATTTTTGGAAGCTTCCCTGCTCCGATGGGCCTGAATCAAAACCTCTTTGGCACCACGTTTGATTGAGGTGAGTAAAAAAAAAAGAAAAAAAACTTTATTGATCCCAAAAAGAAAATTTAATTGTTAAATTGTTAATGTGTTGAAGCAGAGACACAGCCAAAAGTTGGTGTACAGCGGCACTTCAGGACTAAAGTTGCAGACCTTCGTTCTATATCTCTAAAATTTTAAATCAAATTTGATCTGGGTTCTTTATTGTTGTACAGAGGAACACAGTTTAATATTTATTAACATTTTTGTCAAATCACAGACACACACAAAACATTTTCACTGCTTTTTGGCACAGGACATAACCTCAAATTTGGGATCCAGAACAAAAGTAACCATTATGTTGTGCTTTAATGCAAAAAAGTATTTATTAGTTTATAATTTTCAGTTTTTCTTAATCCCGTTTGTGCAAACAGGATGCTAATAAGAGGGCAAATAGTGTGAAATAAAATATCTTTAAATAGGCTACATTCAATTAGGTGTATTTTTAGTTCCATTGACAGTCAAAAAAAAAAAAAATCATGCAACAAACACAAAACCACACGGAATGTGTCGATTTATTGGAGGAATATCCTATTTTAACCTCTTCATAGAGGAGGTGTGGAGAAATGGGATTGATCCCGTGTCAGAGTTATCACCGGGGGGAAAACTGTATACTGACAAGACGACACTCTTTTTCTTTCTCTTCTGTCTCAATCTAACACTTAGATCAAATCGCTTTTTTTAAAGTTTCTATTCCTGAGTTGAAAACCCATCGTCTTTCCAATAAGCGCCGGGCCTTCTCTGCGTCTCCCATCCGAGCGAGATCAACGCCCATGCAGATAATTACTTTGAATGTCAAAAAGATGTAGTTTTAATATCGTCTCTATTAGCCCGTTGGCAAGGTAATTAAGGTGCAGATGACAGCGGCGAGGGAAACAGATGGCATTTGCTTACAGTGATTCAGAAAGTAAACAATGAGCCTGGGAGGGGAGAGGCAGGGCTGCTACAGAGCGCTCTCACTGCTGCAGCAGCCATTTATCTCGGCTTTCAATGCGTTGATCACCAAGGCTGTTGTTGTCATCCTCAGAGGCATTGACAATTGTTGATTAGAGAAAACACCTAGAAGTTTATTTTTAATTTAAAGTCCAACAGCGGCGTGCGCTGTGTGCGCTCCTTGGGCGAACAGGTGAGGGAGCAGGTGTTGCCCTTTGGCGGCTCTGCGCGTCGCGGACTTCTTAAACCTCTGCGAGCGTCGAGGCATTATCACTCGATAGTCAATAGTGGAGCCCAGAGCTCCCAGAGCAAAGCCGTGATTTTATAGACGACAGTGAAAAATTATTATTATTAAAATATAACTAAAAATAAATATGAAATTAAATTATATCACAAACAAAAAGCAAAATAAATAAATAAATAAATAAATAAATAAATAAATAAATAAATAAAACAGTAACAACCATAATTCAAACCAACTCTTATGTCGTTAGTTTGAATTATGCGATTTAAAAAAAAACAACACTAACTTAAGATTGCCTTAATGAACTGCTTAAACAAACATGTTTATTTACTGCAAACTTGCAAGTTTTCAATTTTATCTTGGCATTAAACATTTTTCACAAAAAGCGTTGTCGTAATTAAATGTGAATTATGCTGCACTCTTAAGTTTTTCCATGGCGCTTTTTAAAATGTTATTTTGTTTAAGAATGCCATTTTAAAAAAAAAGAAAAATGTAACACAAAACAATTTAGCAGCGTATTTATTTAATCAACAAGCAGAATTGGACTGATTTCTTTTTTCAGCTTTCAGTAGCACACACATCGTTAATTGTTAATATGTTAAATTAAGTCGTATAAAATGTTTTTTTAAATTATTATTTACTTTTTTTGTTGCACCTTTCTTATTAATTTGAATGGTTAAAACGATCGCGTTAGCTGAGCGAACCCTTGCACAACCATGCAACATCTTCTCCGGACATGCAGTCAATAACTGGGAGTAAATTAGTTGTTTTCCCCGTCAGATAGTAAATCTTACCTTTTTCTTAAACTAACAAAAATAATTTATACTTACCTCAAAGGTGGGATTAAAGAGGCGCTTCAGGTTTGTTTTGAATTCTTCTTGTTTTTTTTTTTTTTTTTTTTTAAATTTAATCTCTAATTGTGGAGACATAATAATCGAAATAAAATGAAGTATTTTCAAGAAATAGACCAAAAAAAGTAATTAAAAGGGATGTTAAATTCCCTTTATTAGATGGTTTAAATTTTCTTGTTTTGAACTCTTGTGATAGCCATAAGGCTGCATCAGTTGAATTGATAACAGTCATGCTGTTTAAAATCTATAAAATTAATTTTTGGAGGCATACTCTGCATCGATTTGAGCTTTCCGGGAACTCCCTTCAGATTCTTAACACTTCATATTTGGAAAAAGAACTCAGGTGGACACAGTTGAAAAAAAAAAGAGAGAGAGACAAACCAATCAGATCGCTCCCTCTCCCTTTGGCCAATGACAGACGCCACATTGTTGTCAAATTTGTCTAATGAAAACGTAGGCGCAACAATAGAGAGAGGGGAGAGAGGGATCTGTATCCACTGACGATCTCTGGAGGAAGTTAGTGTCTCAGGCTGCGGCTTCTGGACACTTTTTAACTTCTGATCGAAGAGGACTGATCTCTTCTCTTCTCGGCTCGGAACTAAACTCGTCTGTTTCTCTGCATTTTTTTTTCTGGATAGCTTCTACCAGATATATATATATATATATATATTTAAATTCTGTCAGCAGAAGTCGCTGTTTTTACTTGTTGCACAGAGATGTTGCAGCAGATGTGATAAGCTCAGGGTCAGTTTAACTAAAACAGATCGTTCCTCCAGCGTCGCTCTCTCACTTAGTTTCTATTGCATCATTGACGGCATTGAAGACGGCATGGATCTGAGACCGGAGCTTCCCACAGTGTCCTCCGCCTCCCAGGTTCACCCGGGAGCGGCAGCGGCGGCCGCGGCAGCCTCCATCCCGGTGTCCATGGCCGGCAACCTGCTGCGTGGCCCTCCGCTGCTGCTGCGCGCCGCGGACAAGTACCCGCGGACGCCGAAGTGCGCCCGCTGCAGGAACCACGGCGTGGTCTCCGCCCTGAAGGGCCACAAGCGCTACTGCCGCTGGAAAGACTGCATGTGCGCAAAGTGCACGTTGATTGCCGAGCGGCAGCGGGTGATGGCTGCGCAGGTTGCGCTGCGGCGGCAGCAGGCGCAGGAGGAGAATGAAGCGCGGGAGCTGCAACTGCTTTACGGCACCGCCGAGGGCCTGGCCCTGGCCGCGGCTAACGGCATCATCCCGCCGCGTCCCAACTATGAGGTGTTCGGCTCTGTCAACAGCGAGAGCAATTCAGGTGAGTGGAGGGAAATGTTTTTAGTTGGAGCAGGTGGATTCACCTGTCAACACCACGTCACTGATTACTTGTATAATTTACTGTTAGCTGTATTTTTTACTGACACTTTACAAAGATGCTTATTTTACATTGAATGTCGCATAGTTTTTCATGTTCCTGGTACTGTCCTAAAAATATTGCGTCACATCCTTCGCTGTCCCTTTTTCACTTTCGTGCCTGTAAACAAACAAATTACTACACTGCAAAAAATACTTGGTTTTTACTTTTATTATTGACTTTCAGAAAAGTTTGCTGTGGTCTGTTCCCTATTTCCATTTATTTTTGATTCTGATGCTGATTTGGGCCATTTGACTCTTATGAGATGCGACTTTGTGTCTCCTGAAACCACAATGATTATGAGCGACCTCCTGATGTTAGACATAATATTTTAGATATAAAGACACACTTCATCACAGTAGCCTGAGTAGATTACAGAAAAAAATTGTTTAAATCATCAAAGCAGACAGATCGTCCTCAGGTCGAGAACCAAAAGAGACATTGTTGGTGCGAAACAGACGACCAAAGAAGTTCCACTCAATTCAAAACGATCAAAATTGCAAAAGCACGAAATGGCAATTTAGCAGAATGACAAGCTCTCCTGAGGTTAAACCTCTTCACTAATTTACTCTGATGTGTTATTTCAGATTCTCTTTTCATTTCGCACCTATTACAAACATCTTCAAAGCCGTTTATTAAAGGTTTTGCGAACTGAAGAAAATCCGTCCTGGTCTTCATTGATCTAATCAGTGATCTTCGTGTCTGCAGAGTCCAGTATCCAGAAGTATGAACTGTTTCCAAAGACCCAGCTGTCCGGGTCAACCACCCCTCAGAAGTCCGTGGGGAAACCAGCGTCCACCGAGAGCGACTCTGCCCCAGGCATGTCTTCCCCGGACGGCCGGCACGGAGGAGGCTCAGGGTCAGAAAACGGAGACAGTGAGTCTTTCATCAACTCGCCGGTGTCAAAGCCTTTGAAGGACGGAGAGGAAACTCCCGGGTCGGTCAGCTCCCTCGGATCGGACTCCGGTTCCGAGACCGACAAAGACGATCAGGAGCCCTCTCCGTCCTCCGCGGCCTCCCGACACATGAACGCCATCGACATTCTGACCCGGGTGTTCCCCAGCCACAAGCGCAGCGTCCTGGAGCTCGTCCTGCAGGGCTGCGGGAAAGACGTGGTGCAGGCCATCGAGCAGATCCTCAACAACAGCGGCGCACAGGCCCCCAACAAGGCCGGGCCGGAGGAGACGTGGACGGCCGAGAGGATGCTCCAAAACGCGCAACAGCCTCCTGCTGGATCCGCAACCGCAGCCACCCCGACGAGGCCGATGCTCCCCGGAGCCATGACGCTGAGTAACCGCTCCGCGTTTTCTCCGCTCCAGCCGAACGCGCCGCACTTCGGAGCAGACCCCGGCACCTACCCGCTGGGAACCCACCTGGGACTGAACCCGCTGCGGCTGGCCTACTCTGCGCACAGTCGGGGACTGGCTTTCATGACGCCCTACTCCACCACAGGGCTTATGCCCACCTTGGGCTTCAGGCCCCCCATGGACTATGCTTTTAGCGACCTGATAAGAGACAGGACAATGCTGCACAAGGAGCAAGGCTATGCCAGCGGCTTGTACGGGCCTTTAGTCAACAACACGCCGGACAAACAGTGAGACTGGTGGACATGAAAAACACATTTCATTGTATTATAATAAATCTGTGATGTGTTTTGGCTGCACTCTGTGTATATTAGAGTTATCAAACTTGTAGACAGTTGTTCTAAGGCGGAGAAACTAAACTGAATTATGTGTAACTTTGAAGCTTATGGCAAATGTTAAATTACAAAAAATCTGGACGATTTTCCCCGATTACCAGCCTCATAAAATCACAGCGAACGAGTTTCCATGCTAAATCGAGCATGGGAGGAACTCAGACCTTTAACTTCAGGTTTTATGTAATATTATAATGAGATAAATATTTATCCCTGGGTCTGAATTTTTATAGCCTGTCTTATTTCAACGCCGCCTGGTACAACTAAAAATCGGATAATAAATGATGCAAAATGAATAATGTGTACAGACCTTGTTTTTTCTCTCCTTTTCCCCCACTATGATTTCAACAATCTCACTTTCTGTCTGTATTATATGAATATAAACTATTGGCTTTGGCAGCATGAAATGCTGTTTGACTTCTCATTTATAAGTTAGTCACACCTCCTTTTCAAATGTTAAAAGATGTGATGTCATACAAATATGCTGAAAATAAATGTTATTTTAAAAATGTGTGTAACTTGACTATTATCAATATTTCAGCGCTGTCCAAATTTGAAAACTTTTTTACATACAAAACGGCAAAAAAACAACAACAAACAAACAAAAAACAATTGTAGCTTCAAACAGGTAAATTTAGATTAAGTGTTCTAAGAAAAGAAACTAGAATAATTTATCAAGATTAAAATGAGATCCAACAAATATGCGAAAATCTTCTATTTTTCTTAACAAAACTAAGCTAGACACCTCAGGTAGAGCGCTTATAGCTTAAACTTAAAACAGTTTCAGAACACAACATTTCGAAATTGATCTTGTTTAAAGAATTTTACAATCAACCTGTTTAAAAACTATACGGAATCTTCGACAAATGATTTTTTTTTTTAAATCAATTTTTAGGACTAAAAATGGCGGAATTAAAGGTTTTCTGTATTTTTGCACTAAATGGTATCAAAACCTGAATTGACACAGTTCTTCCAGTAGCTATTATTATTATTATTATTATTATTATTATTATTATTATTATTATTATTATTATTAATTAATTTATTTATTTTTCGACTACTGCTGCTACTACTACTATTACTACTACTATTACTACTACTACTACTACTACTACTACTAATAATAATAATAATAATAATAAATAATGTCCTTGTTGAATGAAAGCCACTGTTTTTTTCTGAAACGGATTAGTTTGATTCTAATAGTCTCAAATTCTAATAACACAGAAAAGATTAAAAGAAAACAAAAAACACAAGAACAAAAAAAATGTGTTAATTTGAAAAATTGAATTAATTCATGGATGAAGAGAATGTAAGTTTCTATGGTTAATCGAAAAGTAACCACTAAACATAAAAATTAAACATTCGCTGACAAAACAGATATATATTTGTTTTTCTCATTTAGCATGCAGTTGTTTTCTTTCTTCTTCTTCTTTTTTTAAAACTAGAACAAAGTCAGGCTTATCTTTGTGTGATTTTGCCGCATGATGCCGTTGATAAAACGCTGGATTTTGCCACCTGTCAGCTCTTTCTTCACCCGCTCAGGTAGCCTGACAACCATGTCAAAGTGCATTGCGCCCTCTGCCGGTCATTCCTATTCAAGGCAGCTCGATCAGAAAATGTGTCTCCTGGCGTCACCACTCCGATTCTTTACTGATTAAAAAAAAAAAGTCCAATGAAACACGTTCTCACCTTTGTTGTTGTTGTTGTTGTTGATAATCATTTGAACAGACGCGTTTGTGTAACACAATATTAGATTCAGATGGAAACGTCAGAAGGAACATGTTGAGTTTATATTCTGCTGTTAAAATTATGCTTCTGTCTTGCTGTGCTGAAATTGGTGATCAAAATGAAAAAAATAAATAAATAAATAAAAACCCGAAAAAAATAAAAGAAATGTGACCAACATGATTTAATTCTAATTATTGAACCCTTATTATTGAACAATTCACGTGCTGAATGTCGAGATGTTCACTCAGAGTCCCTGTGTGTGACAGGCATTACCACTAGGTGGGAGTCTCATAAAAGGAATGGCATCACTAGGACTGTGAAAGACAGGCATCAGCATGCCCAAACCTTTGCTGGACCTTGTAGAAGTATTTATAAATCGTTTTTACGTTTTGTCACATCACAACTACACAATTTAATACATTCATTTGGAAGTTATGTGATTGACCATTGCAAATTTGTCCACAGTTGTTAAGCGCAAGGAAAATGATACATGTTTTTTTAAGAGTCATGTTTTTTTCTGAAAGAGTCATGTGCATTTGTATTATTTAAACTCCATATGTGTTTAAATAACACATTTCAGTAAAAATACAGCTGTTATGTGAAGGCATCAGAGAACATCAGGGAACAAACAGCATCACAAAGACCAAGGAACACAGCAGTCAGGTTAAGGAGAAAGCTGTGGAGAAGTTTAAAGTAATTACAGAATTGCACAAATTATGATTTGCATAAGGACATGGACATTTACCTAAATTGAGAAGCCACTCAAGGAGAGCATTAATCAAAGTTCTTGTAAGAAATCCACACCTATGGTTAGAAAATTAAAATTTACATCCCAGCTGTTAGTCAGCTAGAAATCAGAGTTTTGGGGCATCAATTTGAATACCCTGGTGGTGGCAGCATCTTGCTGTGGGGGTATTTTGTTTCAACAGGGACAATGAAGTTTATAGGAAATAAGGAAATGGGAGATGCCCCACTCTAGCAGCAGGTTACAGATGCTTTTTTATTTTCTGCCTTGTTTCAGTAGAAGGCTGAGTGGTTTTGAGAATCAGAACTGCATTTGATTATCTCTATCTTAGACTGGTCTTCTCTAAACTGGATAAGTCTGCACTACACGCAGATTCCTGAAAATATAATTTGACATGTATCAGTCTTTTTGCCAAATTTTTGAAAACAAACTCAAACGTTCGCAGCTTTATTTGCATAAGGACAACCCTACATGTTTACAGCCCAGCCACAGATTAAGATCTCATACGGGAGGTTATGTAACTATATGGAAATGTGTAAGAATAGCACTTTCAAAGTCCAGACTTGAAATCCTAATGAGAATCAGTAGCAGCAGGACATGGACATTGCTACTCACAGACATCCTCCATCCAATCTGCCTGAGCCTGAAGTAGTTTGTGAAACAAAACGGGGCAACACTTTTAGTCTTTGGATGGGAAACGTTGGCTGAGCCATAGCCTAGAAAGACATGCAGCTTTAAATGTGAAATTATAAAATGTGACTGCATATACATGCACACCACACTTTTTTCAGATCTGTTTGCAACAAAAATTGAAAGCCACACATTATTATCTTTCCACCTCACAGAAACAAATTACTGCAGATCGCTCTGTCTACATAAAAATCTGGATTTTCTCATCAACATGCCAAAGTTAACAGGATTGTCATTTACATAGACAAAACATGAAGCATTATGTTTTATTCTGTCATGTATCCACGATTTCTATAAATAAAACGGCCACTGATTATGTCACAGCAGCTTTCACCTGCACTTAACTGTGAATCTGGTCTTTTTAGGCATAGTAAAGTCTTATAGCGCCCTCTGCTGGTCATCCATGCGCACTGCGCTAAAACGTTCCTCTGCAGCATATTGAACTGCAGAAGCTTGCTTATCATGTGTGCATTTGCAGTAGCAGACAATAACTTCTAAGCATTGTAAGACGTAAGCATGCATTTGTTATCAGTTCTGTTAAATCTAATAGAGATGTTGACATGCAGATCTCAGTGAGTGCAAATCTATCTCCAAGTTGCCAGTTGGTTCAGAAATATGGACAGGAAGAGCCAGGAGCACCAGCTTGCAGAGCATTTCTGGTTTGCGCAATCATATATTCAGTGCTCCTTTCTCTGTGTTTACTAATGAATAATTAGACAAAAGCAGATAAATAGCCACAGGCAGAAAGACATGGGGGAATCCATTTATGTTATTACTCTATACATAAAATCCATTTTCATTTTCAGAAACACTGCTCGGCTTACTGCAACAATAAGAAATAGATAACGGCAAAACAAACCCGCACCAAGACAACAACAATTGTGCACATTGTGGACTGAATTTAGTGCCTCCAATCTTACAGCTCAGTAAACTTGTAGCAAAGCAGATAAAGCAAGAATTAAAGTTTTGTTTTGCTACAGTATGCACTAAAAGGTTTTATAGCTTGGCTGAATCACCGACAGTGTTTCATCAAGGAGCTGCCAGTGATGACAATAACTAAAATCCTTGCCTGCAGCTGCACAAATACCAACTGTTCAGCACAATAATAAAACAGCAGATAGATTAGCTGTAGCTCTTATTCCTTTTACTTCCTGAAGAATAAAGCCAAACATTCGTGAAAACGTGTCAACGTATTTTTCAGAATGCATATTCTGGCTCTCAAAGGAGCTCAAGCAAATTTAAATCATATGTTTAATATTGACTGAAACACAAAAGAAACAAATATTTTTGTAACATTTCTGTTAATGGAAGACGACAGAAAATTAAAAATCTAAAGGTCCATCCGTCCATCCATCTATCCATTCTTACTACCACTTCAGATGTACTTATTTGCAGACTGTTTCTTATATTCTAAAATCATAACAAAACTTAATTATTCATCTGTTGTAAAATATTATGGTCAGTCACTGCAAATGCAGCTTCCAGATTTATTAGACGCAGGTCATTATGGAGATTATTTGAAACTTTATGGCTGAATAGTTTAATCATGGTCATGGTTGACTAATCTTTGGTCCTCGCCTTCATAACACCATCTGCAGCTAAACATCCTCAGCTAACGACAGCTTCATACAGGCAGCTCATTTTGGGAATCTGACAGAACATGCAGTCACAGTTTGTTTTTGCTGCCAATTTGGCTCCTTTCTCTGTTTCGTATACCACTCAAGTATCATGGGGACACCCATGTCCTCACAGGCTCGTTGACTTACGTTTAAGTGTTTTGAGGGTGACAGTTAAGGGGTTAAAAGAGATTACACAGCTGTTTAAAAAGACAATAAACTGCTGATAGAGTCACATGGTCTTTTAATCAAGGATTGAAGGAATCATAAAATGCTCCAAGCTTCTTCTCTTTTACCCAGAAATCACACAACAATAAAATGCATTTTAATGAAAAAAAAAAAAAAGCAAATTAAGATTATTCTTTTATGACCAAAGAAATGATTACTCTGGTGCATTTCTATGCACATTCATTGGCTAGTTTAGAATGCTTTTCTTGGATTACAGCCTCTTTAAGAGACTCCTGCTTGAACAAAGGTGAAGCCGGAGACGATGCACGTGTTGGGTGCTGTGCAGATCTCGGTTTGGAGGCCAGAGGGTGTGCATGACTTTCCTGACACAGCAGGAACACACTAAATCTCCTCACGTGCAGAATAATAGTCAATACTGCTGGGGCGCATAAGGTGTGCAGAAATATGGCAGTATTCATCTGTGGGCATGATCTATGTTTGCATGCTGTATATGCACACCATATTTTTTTAATGTGTGTGTACAGCATGGCTGAATAAAATTGTCGAGGAGGTGGGGTGTGCTTCAGTTCTCCCTGAGGGCACTGCATTAACTTGGATTTATTACCCAGATAATTAGCCACATTAGGTGTTCAGGTCATTTCCCTCCTAGTAGTGCCAACTGCCACGTGACTACTGGAACAGGAAAATGTCCCACACAGCCCTGGAAAAACAAAACAACAACAAAAAAAAAAACTATCATGGAGAATAAATGAATGAATATTGTGAGATGTGAAAATAAGCAAATAATGCAAGTTCTCACACATACACAGAAAGCGCAAAAAGCTGCAGTGCTTGCGAGTACAAATAGAAAGAAAAACACTGACAGACCACTTGACACGTTTTTTTTTTTTTTTCCAATTCCACAAAGATGGCTACATTGTTAGAGGTGCATATTAGTTTTTACTCTTTGCATACTCACACTTATTGATGAGTGGGCAGTGAATGGGCTGCGGTGAGAAAAAGGAGCGTAGCTGTGAAGGATACTCCAAGGTGATACATTTTTCTTTCTAAACACAGAACTGCAAGGCCTTGCAAAAGCACTGAATCTTCTGAATTTTTGCTCCATTACATCTTCAAATGGACAACACAAAGTCGACTGTAACTGTGAAGAGGAATGAAACATCTAAATAATTTTATGTCATTTTTTAAATGAAAATTAATAAAAATCATTTTAGATCATGGTGGGAGAGACTGTTGTCACAGCAAGCATCAGTCATACACAGTGTTACTCTTAACGAAGGAGATAGTTATTGTTGGAAAAAAAGCCACAAGAAGTCCCATTGAAAGTTTTATATCAGGAACAGCGCAAGCACATCACCCCAGTTAAACCTTTCCCACAATGAAACATGGTGGAAGCAGCATTAGACTACCAGCATATGGGGACAATCTTGGAAGAAAACCTTTTAGTGTATAAAACAAAACAAAAAACCACAACTTGATACTTGCTTTCGCACAAGACTCATATAGTCAGAGCTATACTGTCTAGATAAATACATATTAATTTTTAGGTCAAATACAGATCTAAATCTAATTCAGAATGGAGGAAATGATTGACTATGATGTTAAAAGATGCTCTCCATCCAGTCTGACTAAAGCTTGTCTTTGTAACACGAGAAAATTGTGGAAATGTTGAAGGAGTGTGAATACTTTCTCAGGGACTATGTGTAAAAAAGAAGCTCAGGTGAACTTGGATTTCTTTGTGTAACAGATGACTGGCTGTTTTTATCAGAGTCCATGCATTTGTGGTTAAGTAGCTTATTCTATCATGAACGTTTTAAAAAAAAATCTGAAAAAGCTAACATTTCAAAGTCTTTGAGCTGCTGATCTGACAGTTACTAAGAGTAATAAAATCCATACACTCACTAATACCACCCCTGTCTGCACCCCCATAATATACATATAGAGCACCATATGTGATATGCTAATAAATTCTGAACACACATTGAAATGTTGCTCGCCTCTCCCTGAGCCCCCATCCCTCGCTGTTCCTCACTGGTGCTTTCTGCTGAAACGTACAATTTGCAATGTGCAGTTAATGAGTTGTTGAAGGCTGAGAATGAATCCCATTCTAGCCGTAATGGTGTAAGGTTTCCCAAGGGAGGCAAGTCTGTGTGCATGTGTGCATACAAGGAAAAGTTCTGCATGTGTAATTCAGCATATATGTGTGTCTGAGTCTGCTGCCTCTATGTGTGTGCTTGTATTCTCTGGTGTGTCTGTGGGAGTGTGTGTGTGTGTGTGTGTGNGTGTGTGTGTGTGTGTGTGTGTGTGTGTGTGCGTGCGTGTGAGCTTTCATGTGAAAATACAAGAGTATTTAATCTACATTTGATGACTGTCATCAAGAGCAGGCAAGCAGAAAGTGTAGGAACGGAGGAAGGAAGGAAGAAGGCGAATCAATGCAAGAAGGAAAATTAATAATAATAAAAAAAAAACTCTTACTGTGATTATAGCCATCAGGATTTGGAGGCATAAACCTTATTTCTTTACAAAAACAGTAAAAAAAAAATTCAACAACTATCAATATATTCTATATACAAATAATACAAACATTCAATTGAAATAATAATATAAAAACATTATTTTTCTATATCTTGTCTTAAGTTATACTGTATTAAGCCATTTGTTTTAGCTCAATTAAAGTTGCAAAAATTGCTTGCGTTTGCTAACTGTTAAAATGATTAGGGATCATATTTTACAGAATTTCATTACTTCAAAGTCAGAAGTTTGGCAAAGGTGAAGTTTGTCATGTACAAAGTTTGGCTTTGTACATGGTGTTATGTACAAAGCCATGATGTCATGGCTTTGTACATGAGACCATGTACAAAGCCATGATGTCATGGCTTTGTACACTTCTGATTGGTTAATTCTCCTCATTTCAAACATACTGACTCCAAGTTTGTTTTTATTTTTTTAGAAACATTCTGTTAATCTTTGGACAGTGGCCTATTCTCTCTTGTTATAAAACTGTGTGCTCTGGCTTTGGCCTCCTCCTGGACTGTCTAAAAATCAGTTCTCAGGGGTCGGTATGCTGCATGCTTTTGTTCTTCCTTGGGTGAAACATCCAGTTGTAGTAGGAACTGGGAAATTCCGACGAATTTCCCATTGGGAAACTGGGAGCAACCCACCTCCCCCAGTTCTGACTAGTAAGGCGGGCTTTCCGCTTTCAACATGGCCGCTAGCATCAATGGCAGTAAGATGTGGTGGAAACATGTATTTACAAGAAACACATACAAAAATGCATCTTAAATGAAGTGCCTAAACAGAAAAAAATATATATAAATAAAAATGGTCTTTGCTTATGGAAAGTAAAGCTTAAATTATGTTTGTAAGAGCTATTGCAAATAAAGTTTATGGGCAACCATGTTGAATTCTTTTGGAGAAGCTGAATATCTAAGGACCTGTTCCAGTGTGGGTCAATCTCAGCACCGAGTTAAGCCCCACTGCAAGCGTGCAGCTGCTTGTTGAATCCATCGGGATCACAGGATGCCTGTACTGCTTGCTGAAGCCTTCTACTGAGGGTTGTGGATAGTAGCTCTTTTATTTGACTATATTTTGCTTATTGATTGTGGGAGACTTTGACACAATTAGTTATTCTAGGGTGAGTGCATTTAATATTGTGTTCAATCTGAGGCATTGTGAACAGGTCCACTTGTATGATTGCTCCTGTTTATGATGATAGTCATTTACAGCTGTGGTTCAATTCTTGTTTTAGGCCTGGATTCCCTGCAGAAAGCCAGTGTTGCTGTCTAGCACTCATTAAATTAGCTGGGCCATGTTCTCAATGCAGACAAAACAAAGCTGATGTTTTCCAATTGAATCACAAATGATTTCTTCAGCGATCCCTCTTGATCGTAATAAAATGGACATTATCTGGGCGTCTTGAATGATGACTCACTCAACTTTAATCCACATGTTGAGGAACCTCTGCAGAAACCGGAGCTAAAATAGTAAGTTTTCATACAAAGAAGTGGCTTGTTGTTGCAGCAGTTTTACCTGTGCTGGATTAAGGAGATGCATATATATACATTCTTTCTGCTCATTGTCTTTGAATGGTGTGTATTATGCTTTTGAGGTTCAGCACTAATTGTAAATTTCGGACTCACCACTGTGAGTTATACTGTTGAGTATAATATCTAGCTCTGGCCACTCAGAGCATTCATTTTTATTGCTTTATATATAAGGCAACACTTGAGTTGTTGTCATTCTATACATGCTCCTTCCTTCCAATGAAAAATGCTGGACATAATTTGAGTCTACAAGACCATTTGTTGTTTTCTGTTCCATTTGCATGTGCTGAACTTGGTAAAAAAAAAAAAAAAATCTTCTGTCTAATTAGCTCTCTCGGCTTGGAACAAGCAGCAGAACGTCTGGAAAATTATAGTTAATTTTTATTGAGTGTTTTTAAATCAAAACTAAGACTCCTTGAGGCCAATTCCATAACAGGCAAGTGTTTCATTTAGGTTGCTTGTAATTTTAATCGAATGTTAATATAATTTCTTTTCATTTTGCTTGTGGTTAATTGTGTAATTTTTTTCTTTGTAACTGTGTGGCTACTTGCTGCTGAATATCTTGAGTTGGTCTCATTTAAAAATCAATCTTGATGGTTTACTTTTCTAGACGACATTTTTTTTAAATGCAACAATACGCTCCAAAATTGACACTTCAAAATCTGCCCATTTTTAAAACTTCCAACATTTCAAAAAGTTGACTTTCATTTATTGTTTGCCTTATATATTCACATTGTCTTTCTGACATTTGCGTGGTAACAAAATAATTAAGATGTATGAAATTATGTCTTGGTATGACAGCTTATTATCGAGACTCGCACAGGAACTGTTTTGATGAGTCACGGTCTGAGATTGGCACAAAACTTCCCATCAGTTCTACGCTTGAAGGCAGAAGATGTGAGGATTAACGGCCCTGTTCACCCTTTACCAGGTGAAGGATGGGGAAGCAGCTCAGAGAGAACTAATGAATGAAAAGTGAATATTTTCCACCTGCAGCACTGACTCTGCGTCACATCTGAAATCTGTGCTGGCACTGAATGGCGCACTCTGTTTACATATAATAAATGCTTTAGCTATTTACTGAGCAAAGCTTGTCTCTGGACGGAACTTGATAATTATTCCTATTAAATTATATGTTGTTATAGTTTAGAGTGCATATTTTGAACTACAAAGATTTCTAGCTTCATTTTTTTTTATTATACAAAGGTTTCCTTCTTATGCACCTGCAACAAAAGTTACATTTGTGTCTCTTTGTCTCTTTCTGAGCATACAGACATGCGGTTTCACATCAACAATAACATGATGGCATTTATGGGGTTTTAGAGGCTACATTTAGTATCTTGTGAGCTTCTTTTAGAGTGAACTTGCTTGTACATATTGGTTAAAATCTTCTCCACCTGAGTGAAATGTCTGATTGAAGAAGCCTGAGATCTCTTGGAATATACCAGACTCACATGTTGCCACATTTTTTTCTGAAGGCCTCTGACAAATATATTTTTTTCTCACCATGATGGCGTTCACTCACACTTCAACAGTCAGGAGCACACTGAACTGAATATCTGATGTTTAAATAGGACAAATGTCCTTCAAATCTCAGACTAGCACTGTTTTACAAATGTGCGCTTCAAAGTTTCCTCCAGAAAACTTGCTAAGCGCCGTGGGTTAGGGGACTCAGCAGTCATTCATCCAGTGGCTCCCAGAGTTTTTGAGTTAAAAAAAGGTTTAAAATTGACAGGAAATTTGAAAATATCACTTGATAATTATATGTTATTTTAAAGATTAATATCTGAACATCAACTATAAAGTCTTAAAAAATGCCAACATTAAAAATAAATAAGCAAAGCTAAGCCTGGTGTGGGAACAAGTAAAGCCTGGTGGCCCGCCAGGCTCATAATACCCTGGGGGAAAAACCCTGACGCATGATGTGAGACATGTATGTGATTTCAGTTATTTTAAGTGGGAATAAATTTTTTTATTATTTCCTCACCAGCAATTGATCTTAAGATATTTAGTTTTTACTTGAATCTTTTAGTACTGTTAGAATAAATTAACATCCATTTGTTCAACATGTTAAGGTTTCACCACACATAGGCCATCATAGGCTGTCTCAAGGAAAAACTAAGCTTGCACTTTTAATACTTGTTAAACTATTAAATAACTTCATGGTGACTGAATCAAGTGTAAATTATAGCACATGCATCATCATCAGTGGACACATTAATACGAATACAAACAGAAAAACAGACGTTAAAGCCTCACCAGGATAAACATGAAAAAAGACCCCCGCCCCTTCCAGGCACGCCAACATAAAACCTGAGAGTAAGAGTGATAAATGAAGTTGTTGTGGTCTGTAGATCTTTGTAAATTGAACTATGAGGGGGAAGTGAGGATGGAAGACGGGAGGAGAGGGCGATGCCCAAGAAATTTTATTGACGTCCCCCCCACCCCCCTGTGGCTCCCTCTCCCACTGTCTGACCAGCAATTACAACTCTCCAAATTATGATCTATACCAGCGGAGTGAACCTGACCACGGATGGAGATAGATGGAGATAGATTGAACTCTATCTCCTTCTTCCTCCCTGTTTTTTTTTCTTTTAAACCCATCTCTCTGACTTTCTTCTCTTTTTCCCTCCCAATGGTGACAGATGGCATGGGGGCCCCTGGCCTTGGCCCTAGCAGATTGATTATTGATCAGGGGGACAAAGATGGATAAAGGAGAAGGAGAAGACTCCAAGGAGTGCCAGGGTGAGGGCTGTGGAGCTGCTGCAGAGGTGGGAAAGTGGGAGGATTTCAAGGAATTTATGTTTGAAGAGAGAGACTTAAAGTGTGGCAGGTTGGAGAGAGGAGGAGAGCGAGGATGCACAGCAAACATTTTCTTTCTCCTTCAGAGGGAGCTATTGACTAAGCTCCAGATTTATGGCAAAAGTGGTTTTGGATTCTGATCAGGATTTTGAGTTTTTCTTCTTTTTTTTGTCACTGAAAGTCACACACTGACTCTAAATAGATGTTAATCAATAGGTGCCTACAAATGCCAAAGCTCGCAAGAATGAAGGAAAAATACTGTACAGCGAGGCAGCAACATGGAGTTTGAATTCTGATCAGTTTCAGATTTCAATTTGCAGATAAATTTAGCCAAGCTTTCATTTCGGTTAGATAAACAAAAACGGCTCAAAGTCACTCGTCTTCTTTACTTATCGTCTGTAAATGCACATTGGATAGATATGAGTACCTGCCCTTGTGCTTGCAGTATGAGTGTTTGCGAACGTGCTGATGTGTTGGAAAGGTAAAAGTGCCTTTCCTTTGCCAGACAGATGGCTATCAGCGAGGTTTCTGCGAGTGAGTGGTGCTTTACAGTGGAGCCATGAGGTTAAGCTGCAATCTTCACTGTCTCTCTTTCCCCTCTTCCTTTTCTGCTCAGTTCCTGTACCTTTCATCTTCTCAGTGTGCATCCATGTGTGTGTGTGTGTGTGTGTGTGTGTGCTCATTTACTCCCTTTGCACTGCTATGTGTGAGGAGCGTTGTGTGTGATAAAGGAACAGAAGGAGCCTGTTGGCTGCAGAGCGCGAGTGTGCTAGAGGCAGATACTGGAGGAAATAAATGGCATGCAGGCCACAGCCCAGCACAGAGTTTACGCTGGGCGCCATCGCTGATGGCTAAACCTGACTGTGTGTCCTCCAAAACTCATTAATTAACTTAAAAAGGACCAAAATTTACCCCCAGAATGGATGAAGGTGCCTGCAAAGTCCAGAGATGTTTAAGACATAAGAACACCATTTATGCAGTAACTTTGGCTGTTAACTTACAGAAATTAATAATTTCTTCAATATGCGGTCTGGGCTGCATGCAGAGAGATAGAAGGATCCCAGTAAGAAGCATTTTTGTGGGTTTTGTTTTCAGCTGGAGGAGCGGATATAGGCAGGGCAGTGGTCTCATGGCTGAGTTTGTCTTTTGGGGCTTTATTTGAAATCTTCACAGCCTGAAGGAAAGAAAGAGAATTAAGACATGTTTATCTGTTTTCCTACAACTCGATCTGATTATAAATGTGTTGAACTAGAAACAATTAATAGAAACTGCTAGGCTGAGTCAGGTAGACTACATAGCCAATTTGCTCATCTACTGGCACTTGCGTATGAAGATGAGAGACACCCCATTCTTAATCCGTCGGATTAGCATGATGTGAGTCCAACCTCTTCTGCTGGAACAGCTTCAACTTTTCTGAAAAGACTTTCCAGGAGGTTTAGAAATTTTTAAGGAAATTTTGGATTTGGACCAGAAGGTCTTGGTCACAGTATCCACTCAAATTCATTTGAAATGTGTTCTGTATTGACCAATTAAGCTCTTCCATATCAGATTTGTGCCCTGGTATGAAGTTGTGTTCAAACTGGATGCTTCCACAAATTGGTAGCATGAAACTGCCCAAGATGTGTTCATATTACTGAGACTCCGGGCTAAAGCAAAACCCAGAGTTGTGAGCTGTATTGCCAGACACTGAGGCATCACTGCAGAGAGCACATCTCCACCACTCCAGAGTCCAGTGGTGGAGTGTTTTAAACCACTCCACCAGTGATACAACATTTGGATGCAACTAACTTTATTCTGAACTTGTTACATTGATCCGTACATACATCCGCCATCCGTTTTTTTCAGTGTCCTTTGCAGTATGGTCTGCAGTGAATGTCTGATTTTTGACAGCAGTGGATAGAAGCAGACGACAGTCTAAGTTTTTTTTTTGTTTTTTTTTTTACCAACATATGGCATGTTTATGTTTTACTCACGAATGTTCAACTGCACTACTGGAAAGAAACTGACAAAATGGTATTTCGAGGACAATGAAATACCAAGTTTCAAGTCGGTCTACAACAAAACCTACACATGTTGCCTTACAACATGTTACTATTAACTATGTATTATGATACATCTCATAGCATGCTGCTTTGCTTTAAAACTGCATTTAAATCAAATGCAGTTTTAAAGCAAAGGAAGTTAAAATAATGATACAACCATTGTTCCTTTGGTTGTATCACTACAACCAAAGGAGCTGTTACAGCTCATTATTATGGGTAAAGAGGCAGGAAGAAAGTTTAGAGAGAGTCATTTTTAATATGTTTTAACATTAAAAAAACATTTTGTGCTGACAAAAACAACAGCAAGGTTATGACTGAGCTCAATTTAAAACTTAAGAAACATTATGCTCACAAACTACACCTGTCATCTCTTTAATGGTCCAGCTTGCAGACCCACTGCTTTAACTATTTATCATCAATGTGTATAAACCTTCTCCTTGGGCCTCAACCCTGGATTGTTCCTTACCCTAATGTCTATAAAAGTTGTTTTATAATCCTGGGGCAACCATTTCAAACAGAAAAGCTGGATGAGATAATTTTGAGAAATCTCACCAAGTTTTTTTTCTCTCTGTATTTACTATTTATTAATAACCAGCCAGATATTCAGCTCCAAATCCGCCCTGCACAAAAGTGTCTTTAGATGTTTTTAATTTCCATTCATACTTTGAAGATTGTTGGGTTGGGATTATATTTGACTATTAAATTTGGAGGAATAGTTGGATTCCTACCAGAACTGATCACACAGTCCCTGGATTGGACCGTTCTTTACCCTTAAAGACCATAAACAGTTCCTAACAGTCTATAGACCATCTTCACAAGGTCATTTGTTCTGGGGTCGATTCACACATTCCCCATGCGACCCCTCAGAGCCAATAAATGGATTAAAGTTGATCAGGATATAGTTAAAGAAAGTGATTTGCATTTCATGATTAATGTACAAATATTCACATAAAAACAAACATTTATCCAGTTATTCTCTTTTTTTCTGGTTTTCCGATTTGTACCCTGTTGTTTCCCATCTTCCAACGGTAATGATGGCAAGCAGTTTATTTCTCATTAATTTCTGTATTTAATAATCATTAGCAGCAGGACAAAATTAGATTTGGGGGTTTCTTGAGGTTATTGGTAGTTAAATACTGTCATTAATTTTTACTTTTTTTCTTATCTCCTATTTATCCTTACTGTAAATGCAGCACCAAGTTCCTCATGGAAGACGGTGAAGCATTAAACGGCTAACGAGACAGATATGTCTCCAAATAAATGGTGACATCATGCCAAAATAAAACATACCACCATGATTTATTTATAACAGATGGGTGTGCAAAAAAAAAAATAAATCTCTGCCTGCACATTATAATTTCACAAAAAGCGAACACAGGTTATTTGTTTTTACAGCTTGTTACTGTTACCCTCGAGGGGCTAAGAAACTATTGTGGCTAATTTGAATGCATTGAAATGACAAGACAGAACTATTACTGGGTTTACAACATTAATTTGTATTGCCTTAAATTTCCCCCTTTGGCACTTAAAGTAAAACTAAAGTGTCATATTAGTGCAATTGTAACAAATAAGTGTTTCGCAGACTCTGCGAGCGGGGCGAGTTTATTGCTAAAACTACACATCTGCATTCATGTCATATTTATCACATACTTTTAAGATTTATCCACAGCCCATGAAACCCAGTCTTGTAGATGAGTTCTCGACGATTTACTCGAAGTGTGTAATACATCCTGACGTTTAGCAAGTTGGTGTTTACAGCATTAAAAGGGCTGCTTTCAGCCACATTACACAAGCACATCTCTTGAAGTGGATGTGTGGCAGTGGGGTTAATGAATTTTCTCTCTGCTGTGCTGCAGAGGAGAATTATCTAGTGAAGCAGGAGGTGGCTGTCTCTCTGTCTGAATGTCAACAAACACTGGTGGGTTCTTCCACGAATGACAAGAAGCTGTTAAACCTCTGTCTAACCAGTATTTGGTAAAAACGTAATGATCCGTCCCTCAAACATTCACATATTGCTCAAAATTCCAATTAGTGGGACACATTTTCTGCATATTTTAGCCATTTTTGCGCCTTTCTGTGTAGATTTAGCACGGGGGTCTGCAACTTGCGGCTCCAGAGCCACATGTGGCTCTTTACATGCAAAATTAGACGTTTTTATTTAAAAAGGCAACTGGAAATGGTGGGTTTTAGTAGTTTTTTTTGTATGTTTTTACACAATATCAGCAAAGAATTCCTGCAACAGAACGGCACCAATGGCACAACGCTTTTAAAAGCGATTTAATGTTTCTCAGCTTCAGACTATGTGCTTTATATTTCGGATGCCAAATTAATGTTAGCTAGTTGGGTTGGATCAGGTTCAGATGCAATATTTATAGGCCAGGTTTTTTTTTTTTTTTGTTTGTTTTAGGCCTGATCTAAACTCCACAACTATTGCAACCAAAACATTTCAAGTTCTCTTCCAAAAATAATTGATAAAAAAAAATAGTTTATTAACCCTTTATGTCACAGATTACATCTTTTATCAATTCTACAGAACAAAAAACACTGAAACGTGCGCAGTCCCTCAGCGAGCTCCATAGTGCTTCACTTTCCTCAGAGGGTTTTTAGTGTCTAAAAGCATCATGAGTCGTAGCTTTACATCAAAACATGTTAGAGTGAAGTAGTAAACAAACGGATGTCTGTATTTCTGGTAGCTTAATCCCTTTATAAGAGCATGTCTTTCATCTTTTCTTGCACATCATTAGTCTAACTATGTGTCTCCAGGGCCTGTGGTAAAGTGCAGGTAAATCCCCATAATTTGCAAATTAAGGTAAAGCAAAATTGTAACTGTTGGGTGGTGCAATTCTTAGCACTTGCCTCTCAGCAAGAATCCAGGGCTTTTCTGTGTGGATTTTCTCCAATCTGTTTGCCTTACCTGCCTTCAGGAGGTACTCCGGCTCCAAATTATTGACACTATGCTGTGTCAGTCGTAAAGATTTACCGTGTCTCCTCAAGCAGGACTGACATGTTTTCATCTTTATAGGTCATTTAGTGGAAGGAGGATTTCAAACAGTCAGGATCTCTTTGGAGAGATTCACACTGACGAGAGGTGAACACTTACATAATTTCTTTCAATAAACTATGTATTAAGAGAATGTTGGATACATTCATGTTTTATTTGGCAGGTGAACTTCTTGGATATCAATCATTTGACTTTTTTTTTTTGTCTCAAAAAGTTTAAGTGACTATTTTATTGAATCCAGCATCACAGTGAAGGGGCCTTTATTGTGCCAAAGACAGAAAGCCTTTTTCCCTCCCCCCATCAGGGTTGTCATAGCGATACTGACTGATGTATCTACAGTGTTTTACTATTTAAGGATAGTGGTCTTAAACTTAAAATGATAAGAGCTAGGAGATGAAACCTAACTCTTATCTAGATTTTTTTAAAATACAAAAAATAGATGGTGATGGTTGAAGCTAGTTTCCTTGCATTTTGAAGCTCATCTTGAAATTTCTTCCACATTCTTTAGCTTTGGGTCAGGACTTTTACAGTTATAGATAAATGCCTAATATACTAAATAATAAGTTAGTTTAATAAATTTATTAATTTCAGAGGCTTAAACGCTGTTGGAAAACTTTTATGCAAATGTAAAAAAATAATCTCTTGGATTTTGGTGAATCTAAAATAATTAAGGACAGTATGCAGAATCTTCAACTCGTGTAAGCAAAACAAAACACTCTAATATTCCAAAAAAAAAAAAAAAAAATTAAATAATTTGATTCAACCTAAGACGGTTTAATCAAATACATAGTTGAACAGAAAAAACCCCAACAAATCCTACAACATGTTTGTGTGTTCATGAATGGGTGTCTTGTTACTTTTTACACAACAAAATAGTAAGAAAAAAAGGCTCAGGAAAGTGTGAAATCCACTAATACATTCTGGATGAATACAGACTACGCAAGACTGAATGCATCCATTTTTGGAGAAAACAAAAAGTAAATCTCCAGCTCTCCATTCAATGCATTTAACAATAAAGATGATCCATTCTATAAAACGGAGTTTGTTTTGGCAAACCAAGGACTCGGGTTAATGTTCCTGAATGGACCATCATCTGTAATTGTCGGCAGTAAACGGTACACATGGCTGGACGTACACAGGATGGCTGCAGCACTTAAACCAGAACAAAACAACCCTGACTGATGCTGCTGATGCTCCTGCTGCTCATCTTCCCCATGTCACACCCACAGTGACGGGGGACGGGTAATTCTCCCATCACTCCATGCATCGCACGCTTACTGTAATTTGACTGTAAACTCAAATCTTTCTGCAGCCTTTGTTGTCACATTTTTCCTTGCCTTTTTCTTTGAAAATGTGAGTGCGACAAAATTAAACAGTGAAATATATGCATGCAGTGCTGGCCTTGCATAACAGGTAACATAACTCTGGTATCTTTCCATTTCTGTGCGGCATCTCTTCTTTTTTTAAGATGTTTTATTTATTTTCCCTCCATTTTACTTCCAGTAAAAAGGAGATGCAAATAAAGAGAGGTGCAGGTGTCCCTTCAAATAAACATTTAGGAGGAGCTTCTCGATGTTGTCTGTTTGGCTTATGAAGAGCAGGGAAAGGAAACCCTGTTGGGCTAATCACAGGTGTGAGCATAACAGAAGAAAGGGAGTAAAAATAAATTGTGAATAATGTTTATTGCCGGACTCCTAATGCCTAGCTGTTTTAATACCGACCTAAATCCCTCAACTTCTCGTAAAAACTTCAACAATTTCGCAGCCGAGTAATCTTCCGATTTAATAACCTTAAGCTTCCCGAGCTCCATAAATCTGACGTTCTTACGCCTTTCCTCCCCAACCTCGTCCCTCCCCTCCTCCACCTTCCTCCGTCCTCCCTCATTCCGAGCCTCTGTGCATTTTATCTCCATAATAGCACAAAGCGGAGCGAGCTGCCTCGAAAGAAGAGATAAGGGAAATTCCTGCCCGTATTTTAATAGCTTCGCTCAGCTATCTCTTCCTACCAACTCCTCAGGAGCTGCCAGCCAGCACACTCACCTTGGACGCAACACCCAGAGGAGAATCCTACAGAAAGGCATGGCTGCTGAATGCCTGCTCTCCCTCCCTCCCTCCCTCCCTCACGCTCGCTCTCTCTGTGTGTGTTACAAACAGTGTTTGTAACATTTCTGTACATGTCTGTGGGTTAAAGTATGCCTGAATGTTTGTATGGATGCCCACTTGTGTCAAAAAATGCATTTGAACCTGTGCCTACTTTGTATAGAATAATGACTCTGAATGCAAGCTGCAGCAGCTGAAGAAATCAGTCACAGGGAACAACAATGGGCCAAATAACAGATTTATAAGAGGAAAAATCTATGTGTGCAGCTAAAGTAGATAAACAACTCTTACTGCAGCTAAACACAAAATAACACATCTAACCGATATCTCCATCAGCTCTATAATAAATAGTTTTTCAGATATTTTCTTTAAAAAGATCTCAACAAAAACAATGCTGAAATATTTTGCACTCTGTGCTTCAAAACATTTTTTAAATGTTAAAATCAGTGGTGGTTAAAAAAGGTTTTACAATGAAATAATTGCAATCTATTGGATATTTATCACTCACCAATATACTAAACTTTAGCCAAAGTCAGTCAGTTTAACAAACACAATTTGTATTATGAGGATACAGTAATATCTGCCACTAGTCAGTGGAAACTGGGATGCTGTGGTCAGGCTTTCATGCTGGTTAATCCGACCTTACAGATCCAGAAGCGGCTGCATTCAAAATGTCTTTACGTCACACTGCCTGGTCCTCTTCCACATGACAATATTTGGTTCTGGTTGTATTTTATTCATTGTGGCAAGGAAGGAACCGTTAATATTTTATGATCTTTTAACTTTTTTTAGTTTTTGTTTCTCCCTGTCTCCATCAGCGGATTCTGAGGAAATACACACATAACGTAATTAAAGCAAACTTTTATAAAA
>NW_006799991.1:571573-575430 GCF_000485575.1 Poecilia formosa | reverse complement strand
AATGGTGGAGAAACAGTTTTCCTGGAACAGTAAGTTGTTTCTCCACCATTAGCATATAGAGAAATACATACACGAGGATGATTGACAGCGGTAGGACTTTCCTATTTCCTCATTTAAGTTAGTTAGTGCAAATTAAATCCATGATTGTTTCCATTTCAGCGCTTTGTGCGTAATTGAAACACACCCTAGTAAAATAATGCCCCCATCCAAACTATGGACATTCAGTGATATTTTTATTAAATGGCTATTTAAGGATGCTGACATTTTTTCAACCCAGACTAACCTGTTGAAAACTTATTTTTAGCCTGCCTCGGTTGTCCAAATTTCCCCTGAACAAAGATGTTAAGTCATGGCTGCTCAGCCCATTTGATGAACCATAACCATGTTGAGACATCTCTACTGCGGCTCCGAAAAACCTGGTGAAATGTCAGGTTTCATGATGTTAAAAAAATGAAACTTAGATGAGTAGAACAAAAACTAAATGTGTGTGTATTCACTAAGACTTTTCTGAAACACTTTTTGACTCTAATTCTAACATTCAGTCTTTATAAGTACACACCTAACATCAGTTATAATAAATTGTATCATTCGGTGGTGTGAGGAGGATTTTTCTAACCTTTTTTTTTAATTTGCAGCTATATCTGCTGGTGACGTAAAGTAGGAGTAAATCTTAAACCTGGAGAATATGCTGTGATCTAGTGAATTTAAACTTGGAATCTGTTGGCAACTCATTGTGGACATGTAGGGAGGTGTGCAGTCGTCAGCTGGGACTGTGCAGATGTCCTGTACCATCATGGATTTGTTGGTGGAAAAATTACCCCCCATGCGCTCCCCACTGACAGTGATAATTTTCTTTGATAGCCCTACTTAGCCGGATTGGAGTTATTCAGCTTTAAGAGTCGGTGACAGAAACAGTAGAGTTACTTAATTTCTTTGCTCTTAAGGCAGTGTTTTTCAACCACTGTGCCGCGGCACACTGGTGTACCGTGAGTGATTGTCAGGTGTGCCGTGGAAATTATCCAATTTCCTCCCGTATTTTCTGGACTATAAGCTGCTACTTTTTCCCTACATTTTGAACATGCGGCTTTTCTGTGGATTTTTCTTCAACCACCAGGGGGCTCTTTAGCAGAAAGTGAATCATTTGAAGTCAAAATTGGAAATCAAAGAAGAACGCGGTAATTTTCATTTGGAACAAGCACATGCTATCAGCAGGCACGACGGAGAAATGTTTTCAAACTCATATGATGCAGCTTCTAAGTTGAGGAGTGTCGATCTGGCAGTACAGGAGGGAAATAGAGCCTCTGCACGTAAACTCGGTGTGAACAAAACCGGATTTGGAGACGAAGAACTGCGTCCTTAATATATCCAGCAGTTATTAGGACTCAGCCCTCTGCTGGGTCCTTATGGGAAACAGAGAGCTGCAGAGATACCAGCGCCCTGCAGCCCGGTGCGGCTGATATATGTAAGTTTCCAGGAGGGGAGAGGCGGGTTAAAAACATTTGAAGGTACGGTTTATAGTATGGTGCGCTCATAGTCCGGAAAATACGGTAATAAAAGATTTATTACCAAAAAATTACCAATAAAATATTATTACCAATAAAATATTATTTTCAAAAAATCTTAAAAGATTTTTTGAAAACCAATTAATTATCTGCAAATAATGCCATCTTTGAGTGTCTTTGCTGTAGTTAGTGACTAGCAGCGTAATCATGTACTTTTATTGTCATGAGATGACAGATAATTAGTGTATTCAGGTGTATTTTTGAAGTGGACATGTTAAGTGCAATTTGAAATAAGAAATGTAAAATATGATTAAAAAATAAATTTTTGTCTTTATTTGATTCCTATTCAAGACACTTTGATAAGAATGACTATATATGTAATATAAGTGGCTACAGAGTATCTTTGTTTACATTTTCGGTTGGTGGTGTGCCTCGTGATTTTTTTCAATTAAAACAACTACCTTGGCTCAAAAAAGGTTGAAAAACACCGTCTTAAGGGTCAAGTCCCGATAAAGGTAAAGAGTATTTTCTCCCAACAGATTGTGCCACTAATGGTGTTGCTACCTTCAGGGGCCACTTAGCCTAAAAATGGCTCCTGTTTTGGAGTCTGGGAACTTAAATCAGTTTAATCTCCTGCACTGAGAAATTAATGAAATCATCAGAGACAAAATTGTGTTTTCCATTTTAGGAGCCCCGTTTAATGTTATTATCTAGAGTGGCTTGCAGTAGGTGGGAGGAGAGGGACCTGCTGGAGGAGACTTTAAAATGAATGCAAACAGCTGAGCTCAATGGTATTCTAAAAAGTGACATCATATAGCACATCATAAAAATGTTATGTACAAAAAAAAAAAGGCTGAAATTTTCTTTAAAATAACACCTTTCTGACGACGTGTGACTGAACAAATATGACTTTTGCAGTTTTATTTGCTGTAGATGACACAGACTTTATTTACCTCGGCTAATCAAAACTTCAAAAGGAGGTTTTAAATCCTATCACATTGCTTTTACATTGCCTGCCAAAAATGTGATCATCACACAAAAGCCCGCATGTTCTAGTGAGTTTTAATCCGTCTGAGTCAATAGACATCAAGGTGTTTGTGAACGTTGGTGTCCTCGTTGTGGAGAAATTCCCTAAAATAGCTGGTGAATCTTTTGGAAGTGGATAAAGTTGATCGGGCTCACAGCAGGAAGTGTGGGCTGTTGGATTTTGATAGGCTGGTTGCCAGTGAGTGACAGAGTGAGGCGCTCACACGCTGCGATGACACCCAGCCCCAGTCAGGGATGCTGCAGGACAGTGTGGGTGGTTTAACACTTTGTACGTTCAAAGGAAGCCATGATGGTTTTTTACAACAGGTGTTGGCATAAGTTTTTAAAGAAGGCTTTTTTTTCTTGTACATCTGAAGAATGTCTGTGTGTATTGGTTATAAAATGTACACAACTATGTTTTCATGGAAACACAGAAGCCTGTTTTAAGCACGCACATTTTATTTTTAGAAATGCACCGATCAAGATTTTACTGCCCAATAAAAAATTCCCATCTTCCTTTGAGGTCTGGTTTGCAAATGGAGATTTTATGCAGCTTGACTATAAAATATGACATAAATTTTTCCAACTATTGTGGAAAAATGTATTTATCCAAGCACTCATAAGGTGAAAATCACTCTGTCAGGTTTATTTGGCACCTTGGAGAAGGTGAGAGCCAGTGTCATAAAAGCTCCATCAGTGTGTCAAATTCAAGTAGCAAAGTTTCAGATTCCTCT
Organism: Poecilia formosa; assembly: GCF_000485575.1. Lineage (NCBI taxonomy): Eukaryota > Metazoa > Chordata > Actinopteri > Cyprinodontiformes > Poeciliidae > Poecilia > Poecilia formosa. The sequence goes on along the minus strand of NW_006799991.1, from coordinate 572,168 downwards.
AATGACTTTTTTCAAAAAAATCAACTAGTGATAAATATAGTGACTGTTTTTCTGTGTTGTTTGAGACTTTTTTGGCGACAACACTCTGCAGCCTTTCTGTCCAGAGTGAGCAGCCAGCGAGTTGCAACCATTAGCTTCTCCTGCTTCGTCAGCACCGCAGTCAGCCTCACAAAGTCATCCGTTCAACACCATACCTTTGCTAGTAGTCAGAGCAGAGGAGGACCGTTCCACTTTTGTGTCCACATTGCAAATAAATCACACATTTGCAAAGCTGAGTAACGCTATCGATCAACGCTCGCCAGTCGACATGGCAACGCTCGCTACTCCAACTCCTGTCTTGGCTCTTGCCGGGAGCGCTGTGCTTTTATACCCAGGTTGATGAAGTTGTACCAAGCCGTACTGCTGCAACCAACAGGAAAATTCAACTCCCTCAGAAACGTCTGACCGACGAGGCCAGTAGTGAGATGGTTTAAGATAATTGCACGAAAATGTCAACATTTGCACAGAGGCGAAAAGACAGAGCCCTGAACAACCTATTTAGATTGTTTATAAGCAGAAACGTTATAAACGTTATACACATAGGCGTAGGAAGCGG